>NW_011888848.1:3705998-3722121 GCF_000151845.1 Pteropus vampyrus
CAATCCAGGAGCTAAATTATATGAGGAAATTCTTCTTTGCAAATGTACAAAATGGAATTAATACAGAGCTGGTTTTGCATTAGTTATAAACTGAAGTCTTTCAGGGCTTTCAGAGAAGTTATATATATCTTATATATAACTACAAATACCTCTGTTTTGGGCTGTTTGTTGATTTGTCTTTATTAGAAATGATGTTAAAGGCTGAACTAAATACTTTACTGCCAATATCTTCATTTTAGAATAAAGGTTATTTCCCATTTTTCATTGCTAGTTTTGTTTCGCTTAAAATGGGTACTCACTGAAAATTTACCCATTGATAATTAATGAAAAATTTCTGTAAATTTTTGTCTAAAGTTGCCTCATTCTAACACAGCAAACCCTGTTATGGTACCCATTGCTTGTGATCATTAGAAAAACTCATGAAGAAAAAAAACAAAAACTGAAAGAAATTCTTAGGAAAAGTTTTATCTTGAACTTCATACACATCTCCAGCCCTATGAGAACTTGGCTGCTGTTGGAAAAAGCAATACTGGAACGATGCTCCAGATCTGATCATCAGAAGGGTCTTGCTGAGTTAAAATGATTCCACCCCAACTACATTTCAGCACAAATGGAAGAAATTAGAACCTCTGCCTGGTGTTTGTTTTCAGAAATAAGTATTTCATTACTTACATAAATTCTATTTCAACCTTTTGAAGCAATTCAATTTCTGAAATATACTAATGCTTAAAAATATTCACTCCTGAATGGATAATTTGAGGTTTCTTATCAGTGAATTCATAATAGTCCTAAAACGAAACCATAATAACTTTCAAACTTGCCTAGTGATATAATAAATGACTTTATGGAGTCAGGAATAGACCCAAATCTCCTTGATTGTTCAATAAATTTTCAATTTGTTGATTTGTATACAGATGAAAAAATCCAAACAATTATTATGCCCTACATATGACCTAATTGAAAAATAAAAACAGATAAATTTGTATCATCACATAGATACTTCTCATGTCAAACACTTTTATTTTGTTTTAAAAAGTAATAGCCTTAGAAGATTCTATGTAATCCACACTAGATAAACTAGCCATTAAAACCTTTCTTGGTAATCAGTCAACATGGGCTCTGCTTTCAAAGTAAAAACATGATCTATAAATAGGATCCTTGAAGATTAACCCTAGAAGATAGAACAAAGCACAACATAATACTGGAGAGAATTACAGCAAACCTAACTCCAAGAAGAGAAGAAAAAAAAAAACTTTCAATTTTTTTTCTTTAATCACATACCACAGTTAAATACACTTTTAAAAGGGGGGTAGGCTTCGTATTTTTCTAAGAAGACAACCTGGTTTCACGGCTTACAAACAGAAGAAAAAAAGAAAGATAAGAAACCCAGCTAGCCCAACGCTACATGGGTTTAAAGTGCCAAAGCTGTGAGCCCGTTTTACCAATACTCCTCTAGCTCAAGAGTTGCTGCCTCTATGGTAGATACTGGCCCTGCACTTACTTTTGTTGAGGGCTTTGAGGTAATTAAATTTGAATTTAATCTTGTTGCTCTATTTCCAGCTCCTTTACAGCAAAGTGCTTCTGGATGATTAAATAGTACAATGTTATGCAACTGTGTCATTTCCGCACCTGAGCTGATTTAAAGTTCAAAATAAACTCAGTCACTCCACCATTTTGACAGTCAAAATACTCAGTCCCACGTCTCAGTACTTTGAAATGCTATGTATAATTGAAATTGGACACTGCTAAGCTTTAAGGATGAAAGAACTTTTTGTACTTCTCATGAACCATAACATATGTAACTCCATGACATTCTCCAGAAGCCTCCAAGTTGTCTGGCAGTAGGGCAAGAGCCTTAGTGTGACCTGTCAGCCAGGATTAATACTCGAGCTATGCCTCAACTGTACTAACTACTATTGTGAAACAAGGCTGATATAAAGAAACTCAAATTGTTATGTCAATTTGACTTTCTTAATTTCTCTATGAACTTGAGAATAGCAACCTGTGAAATGGACTATCAAAAGTGAAAGTCTGTTTATCTGTGCACATTAGCATTGTAGCGCTATTCATTAATAAAGGAAATATATTAAGATATCTTTGTAGTTCTTGCTTTGTATCAAACTATCATTTGCTTAATAAATGATCTCCATAAATTTTCTGATAAGTACTTTTGAAAAAGATGAGCTGAGAAATACTTCAATTTTCTTTATTTTCTTGATCCTTTTCAATATTTCTACTTAAATTATATTTTAAATTTTTTATTTTGATATAATTATATACTCACGAAAAGTTGCAAAAACAGCACATAGAGTCCTGTGAATTCTTCACCCAGCTTCCCTAATGGTGACATTTTACATAACTGTAGTACAGTATCAAAACTAGGAAATTATTTTTAATACAATATATTAACTACAGACCTTGCTCAGTTTTCACTAGTTTTTACATGCATTCATTTGTGAGTGTATATATAGTTTTATGCAATTTGATCCCATGTGTAGATTCATACAATTGCATCACCACAAGGGAACTCCCTTTTCAGCAGCACCCTGTCACACCCATCCCTGTTCCCTGTTCCCTGCCAACCATTCATTTGTTCACTCTCTTATTTTATCCTTTGGAGATGGACTTTTTTCACTAATCATAAGTAATGCCCTTGAGACCCATCCAGGTTGTTACAAGTATCAATAGTCCATTTTTTTTTTTTATTGCTAAGTAATATTCTCTAACATAAACACATCAGAATTTTTTAAATTATTCACCCATAAATGACTTTTCGGTAGCTTCTAGTTTGGGGCTATTAAGAATAAGGTTTCTATGAACATTCACGTACAGATTTTTGTATGAATATAAGTTTTCAGTTCTCTGGGATAAATGCCTAACCATGCAATTGCTGTCTGATGTTAATTGTATATGTAGTTCTTTATATATTTCAGATACAAGTTCTGCATCAGATTTGCATAAATTTGTGATTTGCAAATATTTTCTTCTAGTCTTTAGCTTGTTTTACCATCCTCTTAACAGAGTCTTTGTGAACAAACATTTTTAATTTTGATCAAATTCAATTTATCAAAAACAATTTGTATGGATCATGCTTTTGGTGTTATGTATAAGAACTCTTTTTCTATCCTCAGTTCCCAAAGCTTTTCTACATTTTTTTTTTTTTTACATTTTCTTCTAAAGTTTTATAGTTTTAAATTTACATTTAAATCCATGATCCATTTTGAGTCAACTTTTACATGCGCGCAATTTAGATTTTTATTGTTTCTGTCTATGGATGTCTGATAGTTCCAGAAACATTTGTTAAAAAGACTATTTTTCTTCTATTGAGTTGCTTTTAACCTTTCTGTAGGTTCTTTCCTCTGTTCTATTAATCTATGTCTATCTCTCTAATTACTATAGTTATACAGTCTTAACATTGAGTAGATTGTACTTTGTTTTTCTTTCTCATACTATTTTTTTCACATAAAATTTAGAATAAGCTTGTCTAAATCCACAAAAAAATCTTGTTGAGATTTTGATAAAGATTGTGTTAAATCTATAATCTATAGATAAATTTGATGAGAATTTGATCAAATTATTTAAGTGCTACTCCATGGGAAATTTTAAAAGGTTTAAAATTTTTAAGGTTCAAATTTTTTAAAAAACAAATAAAAATCAATGTATTATTTCTATACAATTATAATAAAATTGTATATTTTATGGTTCTTTATTGTTTAAAGTTAACATTTTATAAGAAGAAACTTTAAACCTTTTAACATTTCATATGAAGGAAGTAACACTGAAAAATAAAAATACAAACTAAAAAGCTTCTGCATAGCAAAAGAAACCATCCGAAAAACAAAAACACAACCAACCAAATGGAAGAAGATATTTGCAAACAATATTTCCAATAAAGGACTAATATCCAAAATATATAAAGAACTCATACATCTCAACAGCAAAAAAAAACCCTAAAAACAAAAAGTCCTATTAAAAAATGGAGAGAGGACCTGAACAGACACTTTTCCTAAGATGTACAAATGGCCAACAGATACACAAAAGATGCTCAAGTTCACTATCTGAAAGGGAAATGCAAATCAAAACCACAATGAGATACCACCTCACACCTATTAGAATGGCTTAATCAATAAGACATGAAATAACTATAGGAGAGGATGTGGAGAAAAAAGACCCCTCAAACATTGCTGGTGGGAATGAAAATTGGTACAGCCACTATGAAAAACAGTATGAAAGTTCCTCAAAAAATTAAAAATAGAGTTACCATATGACCCAGCAATCCCTCTTCCGGGTTTCTCCCGAAAAATTTGAAAACGTTTATTCATGGAGATATATGTATCCCTATGTTCATTGCAGCATTATACACGGGGTAGCCAAGACATGGAAATTGGATAAAGTGTCCTTCAATAGATGATTGGATAAAGAAGATGTGGTACATATAAACAATGAAATGCTACTCAGCCATAGGAAAGGATGAAATATTGCCATTTGCAACAACTGATAAATGTATACTCTAAACTGGGTGGCACAAGGTGAGGGTGAATGGGTGGCGAGATTTAAGATTGTTATGCACTACCCACATATCAGTCTCCCTAGGGGATGGTGCTCTCGTGTAGCTTAAAGCAAAACCATGGCCTCAGGTATATCTCATTGGGCTGTATTTCTAAGACAGTGGAACTTTGAATACAAGAATAAAAGAAATAATAAATGGAATAACACTAAATTACTATCTTCTTATCTCCTTTATTTCCAATAAGGTCATGATTCTGACTCTCCTCCCTCCTATATGATTGACATGGTTATTCTGGCCTAGGAGAAACTCCTAATATACAAAGCACCCACCTAAAAACTTCTGAAGAAAAGAGAGGGAAATATTGCATGGAGTGAGTGCTAAGGGCAGCTCTGTTCTAGGTCTTAAGGGAAAAGACTATACCTATTTCCTCTCTCATACTCAGGAGGGAAAATGTCACAGAGTTAGAACAGAGGTGCCCCTAAGCTTAACGAAAGGGAGTTCACAGGCTCACACATTATTTATCTTGGTTCATTAGAGTAGGAAATCACCATTATTTGAGGACAAATAGTAATGGAGAATATACAATTGCCTGGATCTTCTCAGTATAGTAGGAGAATATTGGTTGGAGATTTTCTATCAGGCGACATGATTAATATTAACTTAAATCTTTCATGCCTCACTTTTTATAATTTATCTTGTACAGAACCTTCTGATCACAGCTATCTTCACGAGAACTTTGACCATATCTCCTTAATTTGAAGACAAAAATCACCACAAACAATGTGGAATTTAACTTACTAGGTGTGTTTTTTTCACAGAGATGAGGGTATAGTAATTCTGAAATTACTGTTCATATATTGTAAGACTCAATAAATAAAAAAATACATAGGTGATGTTGGAAGCTATGAATTTTACCATTGGAAAAGATAAATACTGATACTGGATTTTAAAAAAACTAGGAAGAATCTTGTGGTGTTAAATTGGAATTACACATATCATTATAAACTCATGCTTTTTAATGCATGTAGATAACAGACATTGGTATATAGATGTAGTAATAGATATTGAAGTGATTATGTGTGTGTGTTTGTGTATGTATGTATAGGTATTAATAAACTTATCTACACATTCATTTCTCTGCTGAGAAGATCTAGAAGCAATAAAACTTCATTAGCAATGAGCACACCTAGCACCCAAATCTTAGTTACTAAATATCATTCTCTACTAAAAGGAACTGGCTGGCATTCCTTGGAGAAATATCTGAACCTAGGGCTGGGGCAGGGAAATGACAAAATAAGCATGTAGAACTTTATATGCCAGAAATTAAGGAAGTGGTCATAGAATGATTGGGGCATATTCAAAGGATCAGGAGCCATCCTAAAGGGACTCACAACCTGGGACAACTTGAGCACTGAAATAAGTAGTGACAGTGATGGGTTATAACTCATTTAATAAAATAAAACTTCACGAGTTGGTACTGATAATAAATGAACAAATAGTACTTTCAAATAAATTCTACTTTCTTACAGTAGAATGAACACTAATAAATACAGAAAGATGACAGAGTTGAAAAATCATTTTGCAACTATTGCAGGCAAGAAGCATTCATGTGAGTGAAACTAGTGAGTGAAATTTTGAAAATAAGTTATAATGTAGTCTCGAATACCTCCCCACAAACTACTTATTAATTTGATAAATAAAAATACTAATATTACAGTAGAGACACCTGGCAGACATCGCCTTAACCAAAAGATTAAAGTTAACATCACCGGGCCCAAAACGACACAATGTGCTTCCTGATATGATGCACTGAAAAGTACACGACATCATTTCTGTGGTGTTCCTGCCAAAAATGCCTAACTTGAATCTAAGAATATGGAAACAATTAAAGAAATCTTAAGAAATAAGACGATTAAATGCATTACAATCTACTGGACTGTAGATTAGATAATATAGTACGTACCAAATTAAATATCCTGTTTTAATAATTGTAATATAGCTATGTAAGAAAATATCCTTGTTCTTAAAGAAGATAGTTAAGTATTTAGAAGTAGAGGCATGATGTCTGCAACCTAGTCTCAAACAGAACATAAAAATATAATAATAATAATAACAATGTGCATTAAATCTTCGATTCTTTCTTCAAACTAAATAATCTCAATATTTTAGCCTTTAAAATTTTTTGAGAGATAAATCATTTTAAAAGTTGTCTGTTTTAAACAGAAATTTGGGAAGATAAAAAAGGATCTATAGTCTCAGTTCAATTCAATTTAATAAAAAAGTATTGAGTACCTATACATGGGGGTCCTATATTCGAAAAGCTCAGTCTACTGGGGAAGGAAAACATGGATATAATTAATTACAGTGTAAGAGAAGCATACTATAAGTACCAAAAATGAAGCATAAGAGACTACTAAAAAATGCCAAGAGTAATTCTGACTACTACATTAGTATTATTTAACATTTACTATTTAGTAGGCACTTTACTAAGTGCCTATATTAATTCATTGATAATATCAACAATTTCATAAGGTAGGCACTATAATCTCTATTCTATGAGGCAATTAAGGCACAGAGAAGTTGAGAATCTAGCTATAGGCTATCTAGTTAGTTAGTAGTCCAGGTTTCAAACTCATAGCTTATGCAGAAGGCTTCCTTGGAAGGAAGCAGCATTTGAGTGCTGCTTAAAAGATGAGTATAATTTCAAAAGGATGGGAAGTGGGAAGAATAACATTCAAGGCTAGAGGAAAAACAAAAGTGAAAGTATGGAGATAGTAAATAAAGGTTGTATAAGGAAAACAGTGAGAAGTTCGGGTAATGGTATATAAGACATGGCGAGAGAAATAGGTGAGAACAGAGGGTAGGAAATTAGATAGGCTTAAGAAATATATGAGTCTCCATCATGAGGCTTAATATAGACTTTGTTAGTAGAGAGAATGATTTTTATTGTATATGCCACAATCTTGATATAACTCAATGAATTTAGCATAAAGAATAAGTCTCAGAAATATCCAAATGAACCTAGTGTCCAAAATAATTTATTACAATTCAATCTCCCATGAAGGAAAGTACTAGAACACAAGTCATGAAACACTTTCATAGTGACCTCTACGCTTCCATACATAATAATTTTATTTCATAAAAATCCTATTACCATGCAATATTAAAATTTCCAGAACTGAAAACAGAAAATCAAAATGCACAATTCTGCCTTAGTTTAATAAGACTATAAATTTTTTAAGAATAGCAAATAAAATGTGAGTAAACCATGCATCTCTTCTGTGATAGCTCCATCTTTGTCATAATATTTAAGAAAACAAAGCAATACATTTATAAGGATATAATGAGTAATATATTCCATAAACTCTACTAGATAGGTACTTCAAACCAGTAAAACAACCAGATATAAATGCTTAATGTCAGATTTCTGAGTTGGTAATTGATTGTTCATATTAATAAATAAAAAATGTTATTTTGGCCTTACAGTAAATTAAGGAAAAAGCAAAACATGTGGCATTTATAAAACTGTTTTAATTTCTTGATAAATATTAATAAAAATCTGAGTTGTATTTAGTAAACTATAGTACATATAGGTTCAACCTGTTCAAAATCTATACTATAACCAGAGTGTACAAAAATCCAATTATAAGTATAATAAATATATTTAAATGTTTCAAAATGTCAAAAAATATTTAAAATTAAAACATTAAGTCATTAGTGACTACTTTTTATGTATTTAATAAATGACCAAAAAGTTAATTTCATTTTTATAAAATATCTTTGAAGCAGAGTTTTTAACTGCCCAATATAATCTTCTTCCATTCTGGAAGAATCTTAATAAGCCCTTGACTGACAGAACAGAATTGGTTAGTGAGCTACAGGCAGTACTAGGAAGCACCACGGAAGAGAATATGAAAAAGAAAGGCAAACGATTTCAAAGAGCATTTGAAAATCAAGTTATATTTGGCTTGGTATAAAACTAAAACATTCATGAACAATTAAAGAAATAGAACACTGAGCTATAAAAAAGTTTTCCACATAAAAATACCAAAATGGTACTTGAAATTCAGCAATCATCCCTTACATGTCTAACTGGATTTCTGAGAAGAAGCAAAATCCATAAGGCCTTTAAAAGAGGTTAGAGAACTAAGAAGCAGTATAATAATCTTGAACTAACACCACAGCTGCCTAAAGGGTATTTGCTAACAATAGAAATCTAAGCTTTAACAGTAAGACAAAAAAGAGAGGGTAGTCCTTGATCCCTAGCATGGTGAAGAGTTGGAACCAATATCACATGAAAGCAGAAAACCTGAAAACCTATATTCCATATGAAAAGATGCATTGAAATAAAAGTCTACTAAACAGCAAAGGAAAATGATAAAAGGTAACTTGTCTGTTTAAACCTCAGCTTCTGATCAAAAAAGCTGAAGGAATATCAAGCTGAAACATTAATGCTTAGTGGTCTTAAATTCTAATACCTGGAGATGCTCAACAAGGCTAATATAAATCCTTTCTATGAGAATTTACTCCTAACCCCACAAAGCCCCACAAGAGTCCCACAGATTTATGAATACAAAAATGAATCCACAATCTAAAATTTCAAAACTAACAGGAAAATAAGAAACCAGGAGTAAAGTCAACAGAAACAACAAATAGCAAAATTAGACCTTTATTAACATCAGCTAATAGAAATAACAAATATAGACTATAAAAAGAAGAAATTGAAACATGAGCAAGGAAAACATTATCAAAAACAAACAAACCAAATATAACTTCTAGCAATGACAAATATATTTAACTGAAAACCTAACTACAAATTTATTTTCTTCAAATAATATTCTAAACAATTGGGGGGAATGATTATGGATGGCTTGTTAGATGATCAAGGAATTGTCGTTAATTTTTATTATCTGTGATAATGACATGGTGATTATTTAAGATGTCAATAATTTTTTAGCTGTGTGCACTATAGGATGATGTGTTATCTGGGGTTTGCTTCAAAATACTTCAGCAAAGAAAAAAAATAAATGAAGTAACTGTTAGAAAAATGTGGGAAATATTCAATCTGATGTGTACCTATGTAATTTTTATAATAAAAATAAAGTGACAACTCAATGGTATAGGATAATCAGAATATTAAATATAGCCAAAAAGAGAATTAGAGAATTGGAAGATGGATCTGAAGTGGGTATCCAGATTATGAGTAAAATTTAAAAGGGGAAAAAAAACAACTCACCTTCCTTTGGGCTCACTGCTGCAGGAAGACTGTTCCAATCAAGGGTCCAAGTAGGGCAAGGGTGGGGAGAAAACATCACTTCAATGCCTTTTTCCTAAAAAAGGAAATAGGCCCTTTCCAAATTAATGAATTAATAAAATCCTGTTATTTCTACAAGGCCAAATTTCTACTTTCTATACTAGTAAAGAGGAACAAAAATATCAATAATCATCAAGTTTTTCTCAAAATATTTAGTTATATAAGAAATATGATATATTGAGTTTTTGACAACACAGTTACTTTCCTTTTATTTTTATACTGAGATAATAAAAAGCAATGATATTTCAAAATTATTACCTGAAAATACATAGAAGTAATAGCTATCTAGTAATATATCTAGTGCCAAAGAGAAAAGTCACCTGAGGATAAAAATTTTATCAGAAGCAATCCACACAGAGATAATCAAAAACTGATTCTGCATATGTCCATCAATGTCGGCATTTACATATATGAAAATTGCTGCAACCTATGAGCACAGGACCACTTCAACATATGTCCAAAAATATCATCCATACCAGTCTTTTACAAGTGCCTGCAGAATCTCTAGAGAAGGATTCCTCTGGTTTAATCAAACAGTTTCCCAATATTTTCAAGAAGAAGGACCACTTTTTAACATATCAGAAAATTCTCAGGCTCCTTTCTCATGTTAAAAGTTGTACATTTATTTATTTGATCGACAGTGGCAATAGCATACACATGGATTCCCAGACTCCTTCTAATCACATTCTGGATCCACAGCCCACGGAATAGATATCCATGGTTCATGTTTGTTTGTTTGTTTTTGTTTTGTTTTGTTTTGTTTTGTTTTTACCTCCAGAAATATCCTATTCAAAAGAAAAAAATGATAGATTGAGAATCTGTCATTAATCTATGTGTACTAATTAGTTCATGAGATTACTTTCTATTATGAAAACTAGCTGAATTCTTATCCCACAGGAAATAGTACAGAAATTATTTTGTTGGAGGTAGAAATATAGCTATAAGTCTAGAGGTCTAGAGCATTCGTTGGCCTCCAGAAAGACAAATACATTTGTCTCCCTGACATCATTTACCACTCTCCTATTGTCTTTAAGTCTAGCCATATTGAACTTCTTGCTATTCTTCATTTCACCAAATTCATTCCTACCTCAGGATTTTTTTAAGAATACAACTATATCGAGATATCATTTATATGCCATAAAATTGATGTCTTTAAAGCATACAATTTGATTGTTTTTAGAATATTCACAGTTGGGCAATCATAATAAACATCTAATTTGAAAACATTTTCATCACCTCAAAAAAGAAGTCCCATACCCATTAGCAGACACTCTCCATTCTCCCTTCTCAGTTCCCTGCCCTAGGCAACTACTGACACACTTTGACTCTACAGATTTGCTCAGGGTATTTTTACTAGCTGAACCTTCTGCCTAGAACACTTCCTCCAAATCTTCATTTCATTCAGGTTATTTGCTCAATGTGTTCACCTCATCAGATAAGCCTCTCTGACCACCCTACCTAAAAAGGACTCCTACCCTGATCACTTCTACCCCCTTATTCCATATTATTTTTTTACAGCACTTATTATTACCTAATGTGTTACATATTTGTGTTTTTTTCTTTATTTACCTCCCCCACCAGAAATGGAAGCACCATAAAGGTAGTCCTATTTGTTCTTCACATATTCGATACTCAGACCAATGCCCAGAGTTTAGTAGACACATGCACATTTTTGAACTGATTAAATAAACAAATTTAAAATTTCTGGAGAAAAAGAGAAATTGTGGAGGTAAGATTGCGCCAAAGACTACAGAAGGAAAAAAAAAAAAAAGATGAGATGTGAGTGTTTCTAAGAAATACTTTACTATTTTATATTTCTACTTAGCATTTACATTTCCTGTGTCTTCATGTAATTGGCACAAAATACTGTGACTATCCAGAAATAAAAAGTTATTGTATATAAATATAGGGAGGTAGGGGGAGGGTGACTTGGGTAAAGGGGATCAAATACATGGTAGCTGAAGGTAACTGGACTTTGGGTGGTAAACATACAATAGAATATACAGATGTCAAATTATAATGTACACCTGAAAATTATGTAATTGTATTAACCAATGTTACCCCAATAAACTTAATAAAAAAATTATTGTATAAACAAAATTAATATATTCACATATTATTTTGATATAATGTTTACTGTCTTTAAAAATATGTCAATAGAGAAATCCACATTAAGTAGCAAAAACAATGTCCTGTCAAAATAAGGAATTTTATTGTACCTACAATCAAGTTTGAGTTAAATGAAAATGAAAACTTTAACTTATTTTCAGATTTGAACATTCCTTTTTAAAAACTGTAAATGTAATGTCCCAGTCAATGTTTATACAATCATAAAATTTAAAATCAGAAGTGAAACATATAGAATGTTTACTATACTCTCCTAATTTATAAATGTAGAAATTGAGGCCTTTTAGTTAAATGACTTACTGAAGGTCAGTCACAATGTTAGCTTAGCTACAAAGCTGAGACTAGAATTTACACAGTCCCTCGTACAGTCTCACAGACTGCTCCCAAGTCAGTGACTGAGAGTGGCAGCAATATGAAGGCAGACCCTTTCCTGAGCAACATGGAACTCTGTGACAGATGATTCAAGCTCAAGGATTCCCCACTGGCTTGCACTTAAGTCTTAGAACTGCACTTAAGTCTAAGAATTTTCTGACCCAACCTTCTTTCCTTTCCTATCTCATGCATGGGGGTCAAACCTGCATCATGGGCTGAAGGCTCTCCCAGCATCCTCTGGCTCCCCCCACACTCTCCTTCACAGAAATTTTCCTCAGTAGAACTCCTGCTTATCTAACCTTATCTTGGAGTCTGCTTTTCGGAAGACTTGAACTAACAAATCCCCTGTAAATTAAAAATTCAGAATTCTTTTGTGTTTTTATATTATTATAAATGGCTTATTTTTACAGTTGTTTAACTTTTTCTGAATTGAAAATTTTGTTATCTTCCTGTTTATAAATATTTTTAAATGTATAAAATGCAAATGTCTTTCCTAATGTCATTTTATGTGGAAAAGCATAGGTACAAAAATCTGAATGGCTAATCTTTCTTTTAAGACTCTGAAAGTGTATAAGTTAGAAGCACAGATTTTTGGTTTGTTGAAATTGTAAAAATGAGTATTTAAATACTAAGCAGATTACTCTCCTGATGATTATTTATTTAAGAACACTCAGGAAGTGAACAAGAGAACCCTGTAAAGTGTAACCATCTGACTAAGGCACATCAAACTTTGGACACGCCTTGATAGTTTCTAAAATCAACTATATAATTCTGTTTCATTGTTTCATTACTAGGCTAACAAAGCTTAGCTGAAGAAATAAGGGACTGATGTCTGCACTAAAATCTGGTGCTTTTCTAAACCCACAAACTTTCTGTTCACTATAGAACTCAAATAATTCCTAACCTAAGTACTGAAATATAATAAATATATTTCCAGTACAACTCAGATGAATAGCTCAAATTACTTCATGAAGTCTCTATTCAAATAAATCTTCAAATAGTCTGAGTTAAAAGCAAAACCTTTTTTGTAGATTGCCTTAGATGGTAAAGAAAACTTTAAAATTAGTACTATTAGAAACAAATTATGCTGCAAAGAGAGAAAACTATAAATTATGTGTTCTTATGTAAAAGAGCATTAAAATCAAAGAATAAAGTACAAATAAAATTCAAAGAATTCAAAAATCTTAAATTTAGAAAAAATTTTGGAAAGTAAATTGAGGTATTCATCTTCATATTTCTTTAGTTTAAATCATCTAAAAATTAAAAAAAAAAGCTTGAAACCAAATCCTTGCAACAGAAAAACATCAAGTAAAACAGTAAACTTGACCAGATAAGACATGATCTTGATGTCTTGAATATTAAAAATTAAAGTTTTGAGAAAAATACTATCTAAAAATGTATATTCTGATTTATTTGGCTCCAAAGACACATAATATTAAAAATCTTCAATTTATTACCTTCACTTTAATGCAAAAGGCTAGTAGAAATATTATTTGGTCAAGAGTGATATAAGATAGCTACAAATAAAATTTATAACAAATAATGTCAACAAATGATTAGAAGTTGGGGTAGAATGCTCAGCAACATTATCGCATGGAATTTTTTAAAGAAAATTTTAATAAAAACAATTTAAGTACCATTAACTTGGTCATAGTGGGTCTCGGTCCTCCTACAAATGAAGGATCGTTTTGTTCCTCTACACCTGTGGCCTCATTTAAGTTTGAATGCTGTTCATTTGAGGAGGTCAGCAACGCTGGTAAATGGAGAAAGTGGATCCCACACTGAGAAGCTGCTGTTTTCACTCTTGGCACTTCCTGAATCCTCTGGTACCAAGCAGAAAGCAGTGGAAATTCTACCAGCTTTTCAGAAAGTTTCTTGCAGATAATTAACTAGGTAGGAAAAGAACAAAACATATTATTATATATCTTTTGTATGTTTTTGACAGCTATACCGAAGAAACTTTACATACCATAAATTCACACATTTTAAATGTGTAGTTCAAATAATGAGTTTTAGTAAATTTATAGTTGTGCAACTACCACCATAATCCAGTACTAGAACACTTAAGACACACCAAAAAGTCCCCTTGTGACCATTTGCAGTCAATCTCTGTTCCCCTGGTCAGTTGCAGGAAACCAACTGACCAGGGGAATTTCCTTTTCTGGAATTTCATACATATGGAATCATAAAATGTGTCTATCTTTTTTCACTTAATATTATGTTTTTGAGATTCATCCATGTAGCTGCATTTATCAGTAGTTTGTTTCTTTTTACTATCATACAGTACTTTCACTTATTCAAATTAGAAAAATTTGAAAACATTACGCCTGATATAAATTAATATCTTTTTTGTTTTCTCTTGCTTAGATGCTTTCTCCCTATTACTACTATCAGTTTCAATTTTTTTAAGAAATTAGAATGTTCTTGCTTCTTTGTAAGGCACTGAATGTTGTTTCCATAGAAACAGTTATAATGTCACAAACAGATTATTGCTTATGATTATGAACAGATAGATAAAAAGGTCAAGTTACAAAAAATCTCTACAAATATGTCTAGCAATAATCAGTATCAAAGCGGGAGCCAAAAAGCACAGAAAATTAATGAAAAATTCACATGTATGTATATTTACTCTATTCCAACTGGACTTTAAGGTTAAATAAGTACAGATAATTTATTCTAAGGGCAGAGTTTATGTCTAACTCTCTTTGTACACTGAAACATTTCAAACATTGCCTTGCAAAAAATACAAACTGTTGAGTGAACAAATGATCAAAGAACTATTTATTACCTTCGAAGACTAATCCCCTAAATTAACATTTTTCAGACTGCTGTTTATAACCCATCAGGAGGTCGTGAAATCAACATGTAGATTTTTTTTTAAAGTGAAATAAAATATCAAGAACAAGACAAGTTATGCCCACTTGTATTACTTCTATTCAACATATTCTAGAAAGTCTTAGCCACAGCAATTAGACAAGACAAAGAATTAAAAAGCATCCAAATTGGAAAGAAAAAAGTAAAATTCTCACTATTTGCAGATGGCATGATACTATATTTGGAAAATTCTAAAGACCCCACCAAAAAACTATTAGAACTAATAAATGACTACGGTAAAGTTGCAGGATACAGCATCAATATGTACAGCATACAGAAATCTGTTGCGTTTTTATATGCCAATAACAAACGATCAGAAGAAGAAATTAAGAAAACAATCCCACTTACAATTGCATCAAAAGTATAAAATACCTTGGAATAAATTTAACCAAAGAGTTCAAAGACCTGTGCTCCAAAAGCTATAAGATATTGAAGAAAAAGAAATTGAAAAACATACAAATAAATAGAAGGGTATTCCTTGTTCATGTATTGGAAGGATTCACATTGTTCAAATGTTCTTACTATCTAAAGTAATATACAGATTCAATACGATCTCTAAAAAATACCAATGACATTCTTCTCTGAATTACAACTCATCATAAAATTTATATGAAACCATAAATAGCCAAAGAAATCCTGAGAAAGAACAAAGTGGGAGGTATCTTGCTTCCTGATATCAAACTATACTATAAACTTACAATAATTAAAATAGTATAGTACTGGCATAAATACAGATATGTAGATCAAGGGACTAGAATTGATAATCCAGAAGTGAATCCTAACTTATATGGTCAATCATATATGACAAAGGAGGAAAGAATAAACAATAGAGTAGAGACAGTCTCTTTAATAAGTGATGGTGGCAAAATTGGACAGATATATGCAAAACAATGAAACTGGACTACTTTCTTACACCATATCAAAAA
>NW_011888848.1:3723821-3726015 GCF_000151845.1 Pteropus vampyrus
ATAATATGCATTTAAAAGAAATTGAAGTGTTTTACTCGGCATGACAGGTCATTCCATTTAATCAACATGCCAGGCTGCCCTACAATATCCAGACAGCTCAGGAGGTACTGAACTACATTCATTACATTCAAGAAGATATATTTAAGGAAGTGGCTAATGAAAAATATGTGAGATGAAAATTAAACTTGATGCTAAAAATAATTTTTTAAAAAATATTACCTGGGCTGAAAAGACTAAAAACCATTATAAATACCATAGTTACTTTAAAAAAAAGAGAGAAAATAAGAGAATTTAGTCTTAAAACAATGGTAAAAATTTTACTACCAAAAACACAAAATGAAACCCTATTGGCTTAGTAGTTAATTTTAATAGGGGTAGAAAAAATTGTCTGAATAAAAAACAAGATGCTACATCTATCTGTCCAAGATGCCTCCTCTTCTGCACTATTTTTCAGTCACTCATTACATAAAATATTTTGTATTTATTTTATTCGCTTTTTTAGTTATGTCTACTCTTTCAAAACATGTCATAACTAAAGAATATTTAGGTGAGCAGTGTAATAAGCAAGGTAAGAAATCATAAACAACCTATCTAAATGAAAATATAATTGTAGTTCTGCTTTTTACTTACAGATTAGAACTGGTAGGTTAAAACTGAAAACTCTAAGGACCTGATACATAGGGGAAAAAATGGAAAATATAAATTAACCACTAAGTGGCACCCATGATTTTTTGCAATATGCCAGCCAATAGTGAGAGTCCCATTTTTTCCCCCAATTTTTTTGTCAATGGGGACACTTAAAGGGGTATTTAATTCAAAAATTGATTCAAAAATCAATTTCAACAATGATTTTACTTCAGCAAAAACTATGTGTTATACTTTTTAAAGAACTCAATTAAAAGCATTAAAAGCTAAAATGTAGAAAATTAAGTGATAGGTGCTCAAATTACAAAATAAAATTAATAAAAGGGCAATTTCTGCACATTCCATGAGTAAAATATTTTCAATAGTTCTGTCAAAATGTACCTAAAACTTTTCAGAAGAGAGGGTTTTGCCAGGCACCTTCCACAAAGAAGTGCTGGGCCAATCAGGGATTAACACTGCAAACTCATATCCACCTAAGAGGAAGAGAAGCTTGAAGGAAGTTTAAACACAACACCGCAACCACCCTACCTGCTATTGTTCTGCATCTTGGTTTTATTTTGTTTAGCAGACTTGGCTATTTCCCTAACTCTTTTATTTTTGACCTCTGGTATTCCAAACCTTGACTTGCAAAATAGAGTGCTCTTTTATATTCTTGGCCTTATTCCTGTGACTAAATACCTTGGCTCAAGGTTCAGCTCTACATTTCTAACCCAAACCTTATAGCTTGACCTTGATTCCTGATCATGAGCTTGATCTTGATTCAGATCATTAGGACTGCTGCTTCATCACCTCAAGAATAATGGCTCAGCATCATAGCTACTGTGAACTAAAATCACCGCTTCATAACCCAAGATGACTTAAAGGAGGAAAATAAATATAACAGAAATAATATCAAGGCATTAGCAAAGAAAGATTAATTCCTAAAAGAAGAGGGTACAGATCCAGGAAAAATATAAACAAACAAAAGAAAATATTTTGAGAATTAGTTTACATATAAATGTCAAGTCAAGAACTTAATCATAGAATACATGTCATAGAAAAGACTGAGTGTACAAGTTTTCCTTTATGAAAAATTGAGATGAAAACAATTAGGTAGATAGTCAGATGTCCTGACTCAGAGAGGAGGAAAAATCACACACAATTGGGAATACTTCAGCCTCAATTTGATCCTAATTAGGCAAATAGTATTTAAGTTAAGCTATAATCAAATGCAAACTAGCTCAAGATAGATGTCTGGATAATGATCTAAAAATATCTTTATGAAGGTAAATCCAACTTTTTATCTGTTTTGTTGAGTTTGAAAGCAAACACTCATCTTCTCTATCACCTTGTTTTATTTTCTTGGTAGAAATTACCATTATTTAAATATATATATATTATTTGTCTACTAATTCATTTCTATCTTCCCTACTAGAATACTAACTCCATGAGAGCTGGGACCTTATTTGTCTTATTCATAACTGGATTCCTAGAGCCTTAGCAGTGCCTGTCATATATAGAAAGCTTTCATTAAATTTCTTGAATTAATGAATGTGTAACTTTGATTCAA
>NW_011888848.1:3726210-3728599 GCF_000151845.1 Pteropus vampyrus
TACGCAGAAACTTACAGTAATATATCCACGTCAGATAAATCTTACCAAAAAATGATGGATACAGGGTAGTAGCACGATATCTGCCAAAGTGAAGTAAAGGCCTTCTGCAAAAACATGCTCCAGAGGTGGGAGGTCAGAAGCCTTCGCTTTTCTGATGTGAGAAGCCTCCCTGTTGGTGGTAGTAGCTGGTTCTTCCTGTACCATGAGCTTTGAGAATGCTACTTTCAGTTCCAGGCTCTTGGATGAAGAGTCCAACCCTTCAGACGTTTTCTGTCTATCGACCTTGCTCTGCATTTTGCCCTTAACAAGGGAAGACCCAGCTCCAGGAGCCTTCTGTTGCTTCAGCTTCTGCCGACGGAGTTTGTCATCATTATGCACTCTAACAGGCTCACTAAGCTTTTTCTCTAGCTGTAGTATTTCTTCAGGGATAGTTGGGTGCTGGTCAGCAGATTCTTTGAGAAAATTCTCAATAGCTAAAGGGATGGTGAATTCACATAGCCTGGTCCACTGACTAACCTGCAAAACAAACCAAGAAATGAAATTATTCTTTATTTCAACATAGCTTGAAGAAAAATAACCGTCTTTTGGGAAATAAGACTAGTTTAGAGAATTTAAATCTTGAGCTAAATCATTCCTGTGCTAGGCTTTTATGCTATATTGAGGCATATTACAGTGCTTCAGAAGTGATAACATTAAACAATGGAGGTTTAACATTCCTGTATCTGGAATACATGCTGTGCTCCTGTATCCTCTTACTAAATAAATCCCTACTTCCCAAAGCCTTTAAAGTACACACCTCCTTAAAAAAGCTGGGTTTCCAAAGCATTGCTACTTAAGCTCTTTTAATATGTAAACGTTCCCTTTTAAAATCTTCAATGTAAATAAAAGGTTAAAAAAAGTCATTCTCTAAAAATAATGTCTCCAAACCTCACCAATTAAATCGTAAGTTCTTATTTTTCAATACTGCAATGCAATATTGGCATACATGATAGGCTACTTTATTTCATTGGTTACTACGTTTTTCAAGGAAATGAAATTTTAATTTCTAGAAGAAAGTTAAATGTTTAAGTGAATGTGTTATCACTATCTGGCTTTAAGTGACAGAAAAAGAGATAATATACTTACTTCAGCACAGGCTTTCAAGCAAGTCTTCTTAAAGCCCAGAAGTTCCAAAATTTCCTTCTTTGAGGGATCTGCTTCATATGATTTCTGGATGATGTATCTCAGTACAACAGCTAGTCCCGCTCTACAGAAATCTTCTGGTCTTTCTACTATTGCAGGTAAACAGCAACTCTGGACTATCGGTGGAAGCTTCTGCCTTGAAATAATCTGTATTTCAACATCCTGGGACAGTATATTTTTAAGTAGTGGAATATCTGTACTTTCTCTGGTGAGAACTAAGCAAACTTTGAAGATTTTACAGTCACAGTAAGACAACAAAAATAAAGTTACAGATGTATGAAGTGGAAAGATGCATCCTTCTTTTTGGTGAGAAAAGTCCAGGTATAGATATTCCTCTGTAAGGCTTTTCTTAATGCCTTTCATTTTCTTCTTTCATCGGGTCACCTGAAGCATAAAGCAAAGTGGTTATAAGCCTTAGATTAAAATAATTTAGAAGCTAAAAAAGCCTGTTCTAAAAATCAGCAAGGATTTGTGATAGATACAATTCTACAAGAATTTGTTCCTGGACTGAATAAATAGCTTCCAAAGGAAAAATGTCCACCCTATGCAATTAACTAGACTTACAGGTGATTTTACACCCAGCTCCTTTAAAATGAGCAAGCTCGGACACTTTGTAATAGAATCCTCCCAATCAAGTACTTTAAGGTCTCACTAGAAGTGAGAACAAGAAATGAATAGAATGGAAAATAAGAAATAATCAAGAATACTGAGAGCTGTCTAGGAATAATAGCCTTGAGAAGCTTTGACAATGCTAGTCCTCCAGCACTGTTTCTGTTTTATGTCCCTGCAATATAAAAATCAGGGGAGATATATTTACTCCCCCATGAAAAATGAATTCTTGTAAAGTGGGTTTTGATACGTGATGAGCTATTGCATGCCGAATCACAACAGAAAATATTTGAATTTCCTCATAACTTAGATGTTGATGGCTGAGATATCTCAAAGTTAACATGGCCAAAATCAAGGTCCCCACCCCCAAATCTGCTCCTAATGTACCTTTCCATTCTTCGTTTATAGAACACCATCCTTCCAGCTGCTCAGGCCCAAAACCTGGGGAGTCATTATTGTTTACTCTTTTCTTTCAAACCTCTATAACCATTGCATTAAAAACTTATTTGACCTCCACCAACAACAGATCCAGAATCTGACCATTTCAAACCACTGTCATTGCTCTCATTACAATCCAAGGCACCTCTCTTCTCAATTA
>NW_011888848.1:3728649-3748657 GCF_000151845.1 Pteropus vampyrus
CTTACTTCAGCACAGGCTTTCAAGCAAGTCTTCTTAAAGCCCAGAAGTTCCAAAATTTCCTTCTTTGAGGGATCTGCTTCATATGATTTCTGGATGATGTATCTCAGTACAACAGCTAGTCCCGCTCTACAGAAATCTTCTGGTCTTTCTACTATTGCAGGTAAACAGCAACTCTGGACTATCGGTGGAAGCTCCTGCCTTGAAATAATCTGTATTTCAACATCCTGGGACAGTATATTTTTAAGTAGTGGAATATCTGTACTTTCTCTGGTGAGAACTAAGCAAACTTTGAAGATTTTACAGTCACAGTAAGACAACAAAAATAAAGTTACAGATGTATGAAGTGGAAAGATGCATCCTTCTTTTTGGTGAGAAAAGTCCAGGTATAGATATTCCTCTGTAAGGCTTTTCTTAATGCCTTTCATTTTCTTCTTTCATCGGGTCACCTGAAGCATAAAGCAAAGTGGTTATAAGCCTTAGATTAAAATAATTTAGAAGCTAAAAAAGCCTGTTCTAAAAATCAGCAAGGATTTGTGATAGATACAATTCTACAAGAATTTGTTCCTGGACTGAATAAATAGCTTCCAAAGGAAAAATGTCCACCCTATGCAATTAACTAGACTTACAGGTGATTTTACACCCAGCTCCTTTAAAATGAGCAAGCTCGGACACTTTGTAATAGAATCCTCCCAATCAAGTACTTTAAGGTCTCACTAGAAGTGAGAACAAGAAATGAATAGAATGGAAAATAAGAAATAATCAAGAATACTGAGAGCTGTCTAGGAATAATAGCCTTGAGAAGCTTTGACAATGCTAGTCCTCCAGCACTGTTTCTGTTTTATGTCCCTGCAATATAAAAATCAGGGGAGATATATTTACTCCCCCATGAAAAATGAATTCTTGTAAAGTGGGTTTTGATACGTGATGAGCTATTGCATGCCGAATCACAACAGAAAATATTTGAATTTCCTCATAACTTAGATGTTGATGGCTGAGATATCTCAAAGTTAACATGGCCAAAATCAAGGTCCCCACCCCCAAATCTGCTCCTAATGTACCTTTCCATTCTTCGTTTATAGAACACCATCCTTCCAGCTGCTCAGGCCCAAAACCTGGGGAGTCATTATTGTTTACTCTTTTCTTTCAAACCTCTATAACCATTGCATTAAAAACTTATTTGACCTCCACCAACAACAGATCCAGAATCTGACCATTTCAAACCACTGTCATTGCTCTCATTACAATCCAAGGCACCTCTCTTCTCAATTACAACATTTGCCTCCTAACCCTACTTTCCAGCTCACCTCCCCCTCTAGTCTATTCTCAACGTAACAGCAAAAGCGATACTGTCTAAAATGAAGTAAGATTATGTCACCGCTCTGCTTAACTCTCCAATGTCTTCCTACTCAGAGAAAAGGCGAAGTTCCTACAATGGCCTACAAATATCTCTTTGATCTAATCCTTTCTGTCTCTGAGTTCATTTCATCAACTCAACTCTCTTTATCGCTCACTGCTCCAGCCAAAGTGGCTTGTTATTCCCCTAAGGTAATTAGGTACATTCCTACCTCAGGGCCTTTGCACTTGAGAGTTCCAGTACCTGAAACACTGCCCTCATCTCCTTCAGGTATTTATTCAAATATCAACCTATTACTGAGATTTTCCTGGCTACCATATTTAAATTGCAAATCCCAACCCCCACCTTCCCTGAAAATCTTTCTATCCCCTTCTCTGCTTTTCTTCATAGCATTTATTACTGTTGTAACATGTTATATATTTGTTTTGTCTGTCTAAATTAAAATGTTCCATGAGTAGAAATTCTGTTTTGTTCACTGCTATGCCTAAAACAGGGTCTGCTATATATATGAAATCAAGAAGTATTTATTGAATGAATGCATGGATGAATATACACACTGATTATTTTAAAGAGGCAAACATATACAATTTTGAGGTCAAATTATTCAAGTCATAATCCTTAAGACTTTTGTCAATTACCATAACTTTCGTTTGATTTATATACATCCTGGATCTAAAATTCCCCATGTTCTAATCCATAAATCATAATTCCAAATTGACACTAGATGGCACTATTTAAAAGCATTCACCATGGAAGTATGCAGTAATAAGAATATGGTATTATTAGAGGAAAATTATTTTAAAAGCCTTTAAAAAGTACACATGTAACTCTTTTAAGTGTATTTATAATATTAGAGTACCAAATTTTAGGAAATCTTCAATATATTAAATTTCCTTAATATTCTAAATTCCTTAGATTTTTTTTTTAATCGAAAGCAAATAGTCAAATACTTTTTAAGCTTTTTGGTCCTCAACTTTTTTATTAGAGATAATAATCCATTATAACAAAGGGATATAACTAGTAAGATACTGTCTTAGACAATCTCTTGATAATGCAAATAATCACTACCGTTTTATTTTATATTTCTTTTATTAAAACATAAAAGCACCATGATTTTACTTCTCTAAAAGGTTATTTAGGGGGAAGTTATTTCATGTAAAATAAGCAACAACTTTTTAAATCATGAAACTATTTTCTTGCTGACCTTAATTACCTTTTTTTAAAAAAAAAACCTAGAGGTGATTTTAAAACAAAATGTTAAATGGTGTTTATTAAAGGCCGCAGGCAAAAGAAACCATTTTCTAGGAAATTGACAGTCTCTTTGAGTTTGCCCTCTGTAAATCTATTGCTGATCAATTTACCAATCCTCTTAACTCTCTCTTAGGACAGTGGCATACTAGGAAGAAGATCTCTAAGAGCTTCCAGACAGATCTGAAAGAAAGTGTGGCCGATTTCATTTGCTCAGCAGTCTAGGAAACAGTAATTATGAGACTAGACCTACCACTTAAAAAAACAAAACAAAACTGAAAACAATGTCATGTTACAGCTTTTGATTTAGGATATGTAGAAAGACTTTTTAAAATTAAGGTGTGAGTATATATGTATATGTGTGTATATATATATATATATATATATACACACACACATACAAATATATATATTTGCCACTTTCCTTAAGAATCTTGAGAATAGGCTTTTACATAGTCTACAAACTATTCTCTCTCTGAATACTTAATAAATACTAAATGTCAATGAGATAGAATAGCAATAACCTGCCCATGGAGATATCTAAAAATTAATAAGATGCCCGAGAGAAAATGCAAAGTACTGTAGATTCTTAACAAAATTTATTTTTTTCAATATAGATGTTGATTTTTTTTCCTGGGAGATTAAAAATGTTACTTAACAATCTTGGAGTTAAAATAAAAAATGACTCTCCTGGGGCAATTTCTCCCCATTAAGTACTAATCTAATCTCAAAATAATAGTAAGTATTAGCAAACTTGTACAAATTTGATATGTTTTTAGCTTGTACTATGTCTTTTTCAACAAAGAACAGAGTTTTTGCTTAAAGTTTACAAATACCATTGGCAAAAGAAACTCCTCTTTTTCTTCTCCATTTCTACCTAGAGAATTTTAGTTACTAATTTTACATCATTAGCTTTAAAAAGGTAGGTCCTGTGGAATCATCTTCTGGGTCTCCAGGGCTTCTGGGGCACAGCCCTTGTTATCCATATTACATTCCTGCCAAGCACAGAAGTAGCATCATGCGCTCTTTCTCAGCTTTGACAGGTGCCACCTTGCAACTACTCTTGAAACAAAGTGAGAAAGCAGCAGACAAAACCACAAACTTTAGGAGCCAAACAGAATTAATGGAGCGTGCATCTCTTCTCTGGACATGACAGTTTGCTTGGGAATGTTGCAGAGGGAATAAGTAGGTAAAAGGAAAATATTTAAGCCTTGGTTTTATTACTTGGGAATCTTCAAAGATATTTCAAACAACTTAAGTAGTCAGAGGTTTAATATTTTAAGCATTTAGACTTTTTTGCATTTTTATTCTAGTTAACATCTTGGTGTTGATAAATTGAAACACTTCACATATGAAAAGGGAAATGATTTTTATAGGTGTTTTCTTATCTAAAACCACTTTACTACTTTACTCCATGCATGTGTGTATGTGTGTATGTGTATCTATACCAATATCTCTCTCTAATTCTCTAACGAAACCTATATCAAATATATAGGTAATGACAGAGATGTGGAAATACAATAAATGTTAAAATATTAAAATAAGCATATTTCTCCAGAAGCTGAAAAAAAAGTTTGAAAGTTTTATGCTCAAAAGTCAAGTCTGGATTTATGACAACTAAATATTACATAATAAATAAATGTTATAGATTACATAATAACAAAAAGTGCATAACTGCAACAAAAAAAAAGTACATTTTACTCCCATTACATGGATGAGAACTGTATATCAATCTACAAGCATTAATTGAATCTATATTATTTGAAAACATTCAAGAATAGGTATTTTTCTAATATAAATAGCACTGCTTTATAAATGTAGAATTTCATAAATTGAAGCATATTGCAATTGTATTGCTGCAACAATTTCAGTTTCCCATTTTCCAAAAGTGTCTGATAAGTGTGCATTTTACTCCCTATTTGTTTAATCTGAACTCAGAACACATACCAAAAACTGGGCTAGACTCAGAGGAAGGAGTGAAAATTGATGGAAGAAATATCAGTAATATAAGATATACAGATGACACCATCTTACTGGCAGAAAGAGCAATGATTTGAAACAACTTTTGATGAATGTGAAAGAAGAAAATTCCAAAGCGGGACTACATTCGAAACATCAAGAAGATATAAATCATGACTATAGGAGAAATACATAATTTAACAGACAATGAAGACAAACTTAAAGATTTTGCTTGGTGACCTTGGTTAGTCATCAATTCAAATGACGACTACAGTCAAAAAACCAAGACAAGGCTGAGAACTGGAAGGGCAGCAATGAAAGAATTAGGAAAGATCACCAAGAGCAAAGATGTGCCGTTAGAAACCAAAGCTAAGGTCATCCACACCCTCGTATTCCCAATTACTATGTATGGATGCACAAGTTGGACAGTGAAGAAGACTGATAGGGGAAAAAATGATTCATTTGAAATGTGGCATTGGAGAAGCGCTCTACCCTGGCCTGCCAGGAAGATGAACAAATTAAGTGCTAGAGTAAATTAAGCTTGAAACACCGCTGGAAGCAAAAATGACAAAACTGAGGCTGCCCTACTTTGGGCATATCATACAGCAGGATTGTCTGGAAAAGACAATAATGCTGGGAAAAACAGAAGGCAATAGGAGAAGAAGAAGACCAATTATGAGATGGACTGACTCCATAAAAGAAGCCATAGATGTGAGTCTCTAGGAGCCAAACAGGGCTGTTGAGAAAGGGCACTGTGGACATCACCATTCACAGAGCCACCAAGAGTTGGAACCGACTGAACAGCACTTAACACACACAGCTTCACGAAAGTGAAAACCATCAGAAATTATGTTAGTCTAAGCAATTGTCCTGGTCTTAGTAATCCTTGATTTAAAAAAACAAAACAAAACAAAAAAACCCTCTGTTCTAAAGGCAGAGTAATTTGAACACTCTCAGTACTGGATTAAGTGCTTTGAGAGTTCCTTCCTGACTCCCCTTTATTGGATCCTCCTCAGACCTATAGTGACCCTTGGCTCAGTGCTTTGCCCTATTCTCAATCTATATTCACTCCTGAGGACTGGCATTCAAACTTTTGATCATGCCCCACAAGAAATACATTTTATAATATAACTCATTATACACTGAATAAAACTGAAACAAAAGGATTATGTAGAAATATCCGACTACATGGAACATATGATATTTTTTACTGTGCTTTTTTTTTGTTTATAAATGCTGGCTGGCACTCACTAAATTGATTTCATGACCCACTAATGTGCCAACAACTCACGATATAATTGCTCTGTTTCTAGGTGGTCTCCATTGCCATAGGTTTAAATATCCCCATAACTCCTACGTTTATCTCATCTACATCCTTTCCAGTGAAATTCAGACTCCTATATCCTACCTGACATCTCAGCTTGGACATTTTTCTACAACTGTTCCTCTTCCCTTAGTAGTCCCCTTCTTGGTAAAATGGCAACACCATTCACAAGGCCCATAACACTGAAGTCTCACTCAACTCCTTTTACTCTCGCTCATAACCTACTATTTCTAACTTTGAAATATATGTCAAAGCCAATTTAGCACTTCTACCATTATCACCTTAATCTAAGTCATCATGAGCTCTTACAAAGACCACTGTAAAAGCCTATTAACAATTTTCCTCCACTAATCACACAATTGTCAATGCTCTAACAATAGTCAGGGTGATCTGACTATTGATATGTCCCCTGCTCACAACCATCCAATGGCTCCTCAGCACACTTAGAATAAAATCCAAATTTCCTACCATGGCCTATAGGGCCTGATGTGACCCCCACTATCCTTTTCTGACCTCATCTCCTACCCCCTCCTGCCTCTTGCTCACTCCTCTCTAGCCAGTTCTCCTTGCTGTTCTTGGAAGATGTCAGGAACGTGCCCACTTGAAAATTTTGTACTTACAGTTCCCTCTGCCTAGAATGCTCTTCTTCAAGATATTCACATTGTTTGCTCCTTCATTTCATGGAGGTCTCTGAATATTAACTGGGAGCAGCCTCTCTTGGCAACCTGAATTGAAAAAGCACTCCCATCACTTGCTAATCCCTTATCCTTTCTTTTACTTTATGGCACTTCTTACCTGAAGTTATATCTCCAATGCTTAACAGTACTCAAAATGTAGTTCACGGGATAAATAAATGAATGAATGTACATAAATGAATATCAGTAATCACTGTAATGAGAATACTATTGAGAACTGTAGTCTTGGTACACCATGAACCTCATTCTTCTCTTCCAGATGAATAAATCTATTTTAAGAACCATCAATGTATAAATTAAAATGAAGAAACAAGATCATCTTTGTGAGTTGAGCTGGAAAAAGAAGAGAGTCCATCCAAACATGTTGGTAAAGAAAGCTTAGAAGTTTTTATGCATATTGATATTCAGGCAAGAGAACTAGGAATCTAACTAGATTCTATATACTTACTTAGCAAGTAGAATATTTATATATCAAGAACTACAAAGTAATGGATAAAAGCCTAGATTCTGGAGCTGACTAACCCTGTTCAAATCCTGGTCCTGATATTTAGTAATAATATAAAACATTTCTGTGCTTTAGTTTCCTCACTTATAAAATGGGAACAACAATAACAGCATTTCTCATGTATTGTGTTGTGAGAACAGAACAATGTCTATTACATTAGTAAGCCCCTAAATAAATATTAGCTATTATTATTCATTTATAACATATCCTAAAAATCCTTATCCAGTCATACTATTAAAATACACAAATTTTTGATGGACAAGCCCCAAATTATGCTTTATATTTCCAAACTTCTCAGGAAAGGTAAGCAGTTCATGTCAAATTGGAAAAGTATTCCACCCCAAATACTGAAAAAAAAATCTATTACTGAGGCTGAATGAAAGCCAGGGAGTCACAAAATGGTAGACTATAAGTGTGAAAACCTAAGTTCACATGTGTATTAACTGCTTATATTGTATAAAATAAATAGCTCCATAGTTTATGAGTATGAAAAAATTACAATCTGTTATTATTCTTAGAGATTAAGACTTAAACCCATTTAAATTTCCTGCTATATCAAATGCTCAACATTATGGCTATTAGAATTTAGCTTGTTTTATATATTTCACAAAATAATACTATTTGGTTGCAAATCTCACCCTATTTTCTTGCAATTACATAGATTTTTTTAAAAACCCGCCCTTACAAAGTTAGATAGCAGTCTAACTGCTATCTAATCTTAAACATTATCTTATACATTAAAGATTAACATAGGAAAGAAAAAAACTTGAGCTATTTCAGTGCTCATTACATTATGTAATGTGGGACTATATACAGTTAAGTCCTAGAGGACAAAATTCTACAATTAAAATTAGCTGTTTTCTTATCTGGGCAAGAAGGGGGGCGGGGGGAAGGGTTTAAAAGTAAAAAAGCTTACCGTAACCTTAGCCATAAGGGAAGTGTGTCATCTTTTCTCTGGAGAATCAGGGAATCATCTGTTGCCATAGAATCATAATGCTTGTAGTTAAGCCTGACCTCATAATTAATAGGGATTCACAACATGAAATGCTGACATGTCAGAAATATCAGCAAGGCTGAAATAAAATTACTGAATCCCCAGAGAAAACTATACTTCTACTTGTCATGATCTAAAAATGGTCTAAATCCTTGCATTCCAAGCACTAACCAGAACAGAATTCAGCAGGCTGCTTTGAAAACTTGAAGATGAAAACAACGTATACTAAAGAACTGTGTATATTACAAATGTTTTAGTTGACAGGCCTCAGAATTTGTTTCAAAGTCTGCTAAATTGTTGCTGTCAGAAAGGCCAACTAGATACTCAGTATTTCTTATTTCAAATCGCAAATAATACAAAAGCTACAAAGTAAACACCGATTAAAAAAAAGACTCGTGGGCCCACGGCTTAAGAAGTTCGAATCCTGTTTAAAGCAGGCAAACAAGTGGAAGTTAAAAAAACATAAAATAAAAGAACAGATGATTCTCAAATCTCGCTGATTTTTTCACAGACTTATTTTTGAAATGAGACCTATTAAAATGATGCCTTCAGTTATAGCTCAAACACAATTTCAAATAACGAGATGAGTACGCTTAAGGCAATCCTCAGTAGTGTATATTCCGCACCGGGAAGTTAAAAAAAATAATAAAACAACTCTCATAGCTTAATGTTTTATTAAATATGACAGCAAATCACTCGGTTGTATTTATTACAAATGATTTATTTTTACAATATTTAAGTGATTATGTTTACATGTTTTAAATTGTCACATCATTAATCCTTGCCGGCTTTTGCACTTTTCTCATTTAAACACTTTCTACAGATAAGATTAGAGAAGTAGAGGTACTCTCCCTATTTTAACAGTTGTTTAGCACAAGATATATTATTAAATGCTGGCATTTCCTTGACATTCAAGAATTTACGACAAGGATAGGGATTGTGGCATTAAGGGATCCTGGAAGTCAGAATAAAACAACAACAACAACGTAGAAAACAAGTCACCTCGTCCCAAAACCAGGTAGAGAGTTGGTTTGGGAAGTACTTGTATTAGTAAACGTTTTTTGGAGCCAACGCAATTTTCATGCAAATTAAACTTTCTACAGAAGTTGAAAACCGAAGTGAAATATTGATGGTGTGACAGAAGCAAATAGCCCCAAAGGAAGAAAGTCTTTCGGAGCAACTGTTAAGCAGTATGCACACGGAACTGCTTTCTCCAATCAGGAAGGGCTGGAATGGAAAACTAAGTGCCAAAGAGAAAAAAAGTTAAAGCGTGACCCAAGAGTTCTTAAAATTACGCTTAACAGCAAACGGCAAACGACCCCGACCCCTACAAATAGAAGCTGCTCCATTCCCCACACCAGCCATGGGAGTTGGCCCTGGGAAACTAAGAAGGGCCGGGAGCCCTCCACGCGCATCCTCAAAAGCTGTGGCCAAGGAGGGGCGTAGAGAGATCAGCACACTAATTCCACGTCTTTGCCCTTCCCCCGCATCGTCAGCCCTGTCGCCCCCGGAGTATTCATCTTGGGGTCGCGGGGACTGCGGAGCCGGCGGCCCGAGCGCCCTCTTTACCTGGTCGCAGAGGCGCGGCCAGGCAGGGAGGGTGCGTGAGCGTGTCGGCGACACGAGCCCCCTGCGCCTTCGCGTCCGGCCCGAGCCGGGATTCCGAGGCGGCTTCTGGAGTCTTAGCCAGTAAACAACTCACTGCCAAGGAGACTAGGAGAGAAACAACAGACAGCACGCCTGAGAAACCGCCGCGCCGACCGACATTCATAATCCGGCGGACCGGAAGAAGAGGAGTTTCGTCACTTCCTACCGGGGCACAGCGAAACGTTTCCCCCTCGACTTCGCTTCGGGAACCTTTGTTTCCTGCTCTCGGAGCTGGCTCGTGCCGGGACCGGTTCGGAAGGGGCTACAGGGAGCCGACTGAGGAGCGGGGCGGAGCGGTGAGTTGTGACGAGCGACCCCCCCCTCCCAGCCTCCTCTGGGAGGCTCGAGACCTCCGCGAGGGATGAGGTGGGAGAGTAGTTCCGTGGGATCTTTGTTTCCTCTCTCCCTACGGGGAGACCTCGTAATTTGCCGGAGGTCGCGTGCCCCTGGATGACCGCTCTCCCTTTTCATTGAGGTCTCTGCTTCCTCCGAGGGTGTTGCGGGCTGGAGCACGCGGACGGAGGACGACACAGCCCCACACGCTAAGTCCTGGGAACCCTGTCTCAGACCTTCCCCAGAAGGTTTTGGCGACTTCTCTGTACAGCTCCCTCTTTCCATCTCTCATCTTCTCTCGGGCTCCCTTTTGAGGACCTTCACCCTTGCTAGGCCTTTGGTGTATCATGCTTTGATCAAAAGGTTGGCATTCTTTTTCTGAGCGTCAGCTGTCGCTTTTCAGGTTCTCTGGCATTTGCTTGGTTTGGAATCGGGGTCCCTCTTGCCTGCCCTGCGTTTCCTGACGTGTCCCTAAGGTATCAGTGTAGCCCAGGGCCAAGAACTCAGTGGAGGAATGACAAGGGCAGAATGTTTAAAAGGATGCTTATTAGAAAGGAATGCAAGAGCTTGCAAAGACGTAAGGGCAAAGCTTTCTAGATCCGTTATGAGATGTCAGCCCTAATTCTGCACTTTGAGTAAGTTCAGTTTTCCTCATGTCTTGGACGTAGAGATGATCAACTTTGGACTTCTGTTAAGATTTGCATGTAGGGTGGGAAACGGGATCTCGGGGAAAGCATGTATTTATATATGAAGACCCAATTCTGGTTGGAGAGATCACAGAAGCTCTAGAGTGTTATTTCAACAAAAACCTAGCTCATTCAATAAACATATTTAAGTACCTGTCAAGTTCCAAGCACAAAGTATGTATAACTATTAATTTAAAAAGTCCCTTCTTTCATGGAGTTTATAGTCCCGTGGGATTAGCGAATTTAAAAACAGAGGAGGGACTGGGAAATGAGCACTGCAGATAGGAACATCGTACAAGTTTCCAGTCATGAAAGAGGCGTTTTTGTTTTGCTTTTGCTTTTTGATGTTTAGGTATTTGTGGGGTAATGGGATGGGGCATTGATTGGTACGAGTTTTGTTGCTCTTTGTGAAGGGACTTTGAAAATGGTCAAAATTGTGTAGGCGAGAAAGGGCCATTATACTTTGATAGCTTAATAATTTATAGCCATTATTTTATGGTACTTTGCAGAGTTGCAAAACGATAGGCAAAAAGATAAATATAGACTCTCCCCTTAAAGTACACAGAGTTTTATAGGGCATATAACACTTGTGCTAAAAATGAGTATGGTTCAAGGTAGAAAGCCCCAGTTCCATGAGAAAGCACTACAAGATATGCTGGAGGGAGAAATTATTAGTAGTATTTGGGGTGGAGAAAGACACACCAGCTGTAACTAAAATCCTCATGAGAAGTAGTGTTTGAACAGGGTCTCAATAGAATTTGGAAATCTAAAAAGGGTTAAAAATGCTTCCCAGTCACAGAAAAAATGAGTAGAACTGGCAAAACAAGCTAATGGCTCTGGTGTAAGGAAGATCAAGATAAAGAATTAAAGTTTTTATGCCAGTTAATGAATCTTCTTAAATGCCAGCCAAGAAATTGGGTTATATGTTGAAGACAGTGGGAAGCCTTAATTTTTGAAGAAGAAAATTTAAAAAAAAAAAAGAAAGAAAGAAAAATGTTTTTTCAGGAGCATTAACATGGCAACAGTGTTAGCATGACAACAGAATAACTAGAATATTACTGTAGTACAAAAAAGCTAATAAGGTGTGAATTTGAGTAGTAGCAATAGAATTGAAAAACAGAGTGCAAATGTGAGAAATGTTAGAATCCACAGGAAAGGCCTGCTGATTGTTTGTATATAAGGACTAGGAGAGGACCCAGTGAGGGAAAGATTTAGGCTTTGGACCTGATTAATGGAGAGTTGTGTTATTTATTGAAAGAAATTGTAGGACAAGGAACTTTTGGGGAAGATATTCATAATCTGAATTTTAATCATAACTGAACTTGAGATACTATTAGGGCAATCAAGCAGACATGTCTATTAAGCAATTGGAAATGTGGGATTCAAATTTAAGAGAGATTGGAGTAGGAATAAGCATATGAAATCATCGGCCTAGAGATGATAGTTGAAAACATGATATACATAAGAATCACCAGGGAATAAATTAGTACCAGAACTAATGAAAGTAGACTGGGATAGATACTTGGTCAATAACAAGAACAACAGGGATGTGAAGATGAGCCAAAGAAAGACTAGTCACAGATAGAAGAGGAAAACCAGAAAAGCAGAATGTGATAGAACTCAAGGAGGAGAAAGTTTTTTGAAAAAGGAAGCAGATAATCTGCATTTACTTAGCCGGCCCTTACTGAGTACCTGCTATCTGCCAGGCACTCAGCTAGACATGCCATTATAACAATAGATAAAACCAACCCAGTGCTGGCCCTCATGAAATTTTTTCTAGTGAGAAAGAAGACACACACTGTTCACGTAATTAACAGTGTAGTAACTATTAAAAATGAGTGCAGGACGTTTAGGGACCATATAACAGCAAGAATTTGTTCAGAAAGTGAGACTTGAAGAATGAATCAGATAGAGGATGGGACACTACTAAAGTGCTGAGGTAAGAAAGATACATTGAAAGACTTGAAACAAGTCATGCGGCTACAACAAAGAGAGTGGGAATAGCCTGAAACACTAGGTAACATTTAATGAACATGTACTCTGTGCCAAGTACTATCCCAACTGCTTTACATGCACTGCCAGATCATGTAGGGAGTTAGAGACCTTGTTAAGAATCTTGTTCTTTAACCTTTGGACAGTGAGAAGCGAAAGAAGTATTTTAAGCAATGGGATGATAGGAAAAGATTTGGAGGGGGACCAGAGTAGCTGTGGGGAGACCAATTAAACTATTACAGTGGGCCAGATAATGGATGATGGTAGCTTCATTTAGGGTGCTGGTAGTAAGGATTGAAACAGGTAGATGAATTTGAGACATGTTTAAGAGACTTGGTGATTACATGGGAGTCAGGAGTTGAGGAAGTGGGAGGAATTAAAACTGATTCTCAGGTTTCTGGCTGGAGCAATGGGGTAAGTATCATCTGAGAAAGGGAATACTAGAGGAGGAACTGGTTGGGAGACAAGAAGAGAAGGGAGACAAGAAGAGAGACAAGAAGGTGGCTCTGTTAAGGACATGTTGAGTAGGAGGCACTAGTGATGTATCCAGGTCAAGCTAGCAGTTAGATCTTGGAAGAGACACATGGGCTGGAGAGATAAATTTATAATTACTGGCAAAGGGTATAGATCAAATTGTCTACTACAGTAATTCTCAAACTTTAGAGTGAACCAGAATCATCTGGAAGATTTAATGCAGATTTCTGGGCCCCACTCCCAGAATTTTTCTTCAGCAGGTCCAGTGGTAGAAACCAAGAGTTTGCATTTCTAACAGGTTCCCAGGTAATGCCTATGCCGCTAATCCAGAGCATACATTTTGAGGAGAAGATTTAGAGTGAGACAAGAACCCAGCCTTGGAGAATTCATTTTTGTTTAAGTGGATTAGGAGGAATCTACAAAAAAGACTGAAAACGACGTAAGAGGAAAAAACGTATTTATTATATTTGCCTCAGACTCTGAATACATTGGTGAGAGCCTTTTCATGAAATGGTGGAATAAAGGCCAATTTGCAGAAAATGCAGCATAAGTAGAAAGAATAAAGACAAGTAGAAGGTATAAAATGTAGATGACTGTCTGAGGGTTTTGCTATAAAATGAAGAAGACAGGATAAAAGAGACTTGAATATATTTAAATGTCAGTGAAAAGATGCCAGGAAGAAGAAAGAAACTGGGGTGAGGGCGGGGGCAGTGAAGAAGACATAGTAAATAATCCACAACTCAGGGTTCCAGGGGGAAGGAAGAAGAGTTAGATCCAGGTACATGTGGCATTACATGGAGAGCCACCAACCTCCTATTTATCAGGTGGGAAAGAGGAAAGGTTGGATGCAAGTAAGTTTGTAGATATGGCAGGAAGTTGATGTAGTTCCTCTCTGACAGCTTATGTTTTCTCTGTGAAGGAGGTGAGGCCATCTACTGAGACAGAGAAACAGTTTCAAGGAAAATGGAGAAAGATAACTAGAGAAGCAGTTTCAAGGAAAATGGAGAAAGGTAACTGGTCTTTGCAGAAAGTGGGGAAGTAAGTTGACTAGAGAAGCATGATAGAATTGCTAAGTTGTATTGAGTACCTAGATGAGGTTGGTAACTCTGAAGATACGGAGTGTGAGTGTATTATTCTCACTAGTACTTAGAGTTTGGGCGCATGCTGGGAGAAGGTAGATAGCAGGATGGATGGCTACAAAGTAGATGAAACTATAGGGCTATAGGACAAGTGTGCTTAGAGTACTAGAAGAGTTTTTGAAAGGCTGAACCATGGCATATAAGCTAGATAGGAAGTAAAATGACATACTGCCAAATAAATGAAGAAATGAGATGGAGTAAATAGATCATTGTTTAGTAGTAGGAATTTCTGTGGTGTTTATATGCATTTGTCATAGACAATTCCTAGAATAAGCTAAGAATTCACCTCTCACCAGCTCCACTTCTACTTTGCTAGGTCATTGACATTTTTTAAGTGGTAATTATTAATTTTATAACTTTTTTTTAAAAACAATACCTAGATTTTAAATTAAGCCTACATTTAAAACATTACATTTCTTTCATCTCTCTGCCTCTTTCTCTCTCTCTTGCTCTCTCTCTACACACACACACACACACACACCCTAGGACTTTGTTTTCTAGAACTCTGATCTACAATAACAATGCTGTTTGATAGTCTATTTTCATCATGGATTTGGAATATTCAGGAAAGAAATCATATGGAAGTAACACAATTTGGCCTAACTGCAGGAAAATATTTTTGGAAATAATAAAGGAGATAAATTGACAGAGTTACACCACAGTTGTTGACTTCTTTAGGACTTCAGTAGAAGGAAAATATATTTCTCTCACTACATGTACTTTTGCCAGTAAGAAAGGAGAAGTAATAGAAACCAGAGAAGGCAATAGAAAATGGGGAAGAAACGTAAGATAGAAAACTAAAATCTAGAGGATAAAGCACATAACCATGAGTGTTTTATTTTAGGCCCAACTACTGTTTTCTGTTTGATGAGTGAAAGAAGTTGGAGCAAGAAGGTGCCAATAAAGAGAAAAGGGAGGGAATAAAAAACTGGAGGCCTCTATAAAGTCAAAGCACAGGTGTAATGGAGGTAAAGAAATGAAAAAAAAGAAAAGAAAAATTCATTTGGCACCCTAAAGAGGTTCTTGGGTCAAAGCATTGGAAGAGATAGAGTGATGGAAGATTCTAGTCAAAGAGAAAAATAGTTGTGACAAGCTTCAAGTCTTACTGGCTGACAATGAAGCTCCTTGGGGTTGAAGATCAAAACTGAGTGAAGGAAGTTATAGAAGATATCTATATAGATGCTAAAATTGTGGCCTGCTAACAATGAAGTTAATGTAGAGAGGGAGAAGGGCTGAATCAAATGTAGTATTGGAGAGATTTTCAAGAAAGTGGTTTTTACATAAAAGGAGCTGTGATGTATATAGAATAGGGAAAGGGAAACCAGAATTTGCTATTAAGCAGTTGCCTCCAAACTTTTCTTATCATGTATTCCATGAATAAAAAAATTGAACTCACTTTCATATGTGTATTTAGTTATCAGTTATATGCATATACTATTCTAACTGTATATTAATAGTTTATTTTTTAATAAAAAAAAGAAAAAGAAAAAGAAATTCTCTTATTTTTCTCCTTGTATTCTACTGTGGAAACCACTGGGCTAGAGGGACATGTTAGTAATGTAGGGCAGGGGTACAAAGCTGGTTCATTTTATGAGTACAGAATCATATAGAAAGAGCTGACTCCAAGGTCCCAGTTGGTGTTCCATGTTGGTGTTCATGTAGGTGCCAACTCATGTCACTCGTCTGTAATGTAAACCTTTAATTTGTGATTATAGAAATACATAACAATAAATATTTTGCTTCCGTTGTTCAGCATAGAAATTTCAAGTAATGGTTTTTCTAGTATATTATGAGGATTCTTCTAAGTATCAATCCTTTAGTCAGTCGGTACTTTATAAAACATTGTTCTGGGTAAGTAAACTACTATGCTCTTTGGCTATAAAAAGTTAGGTCAATAGAGAGACTAGGCCGTGTTCCCCTTGTATACTCAGGAAGTGTGGCAAGTTTACTCTTTTCATTATGGACACTTTAAAGAGGAGCTGTTTTCTCAGAATATGAATGGTGATCAGCCCCATGAGTAAATTTAAAAATAACCTTGTTGTACCTATCATTATATATAGATGACATATATGTTAATATAGTCTTAAGAAATGACAGAGGTTGCTTCTTAATTTTTGTTAAATTCTTATTAATATAACTGAGGTAGTCATTTTCCTTCTAGTATTGGCCTTTGGACTCCTCTCATGGGTGATTCAGATACTTTAGTAGAGCATAGAATTTGATAGTAATTTTGAGGCTATCAGATATCTAATACCTTCTTTAAAACTTTCAAAAAGTGTAGAATGTGTGTGTGTGTGTGTGTTTCCTGTCAAAGTTGAAGAGGAATTAAGGGGAAGCAGATGGGGAAGGAATAAACAAAATTCATTTTTAGGCTGAGCTTTCATATTCCAAAATTAAATCTACAGCAAGTTTTAATGGCTTTATAAACCCCTGAAAATGAGAGATTACTGTGGAACTGCTGACAGATCCTTAACTATAGCAGTGCAAGTGTGGTACATTATTATAATATTAACCTCGAGGATTGAAGACAATTTCAAGCCGTAGAATATTGATCAAAGGATTGAACATAGACTATACATTTTTATTTTAATATTTCTTGCCTGGAGAAGTATTTGAAAAAATGATAGAACCACATGATAGCATTGATATTAGTGGGAAACAAAATTTTTTAATGTTTTGGAATTTCATAAGCTTTTGATGTATGTCTTTACTATTTTTTAAGCTTCTTAGAACACAGAACATTATCACAGTCCCTATGAGATGGAGATTTATATGTATATTTGTTTGTTTGTTTTTTTAAGTAGAGATGGCACCATCCCTCAGAGGCCTCCCTTTTTAAAAATAGGTTAAGGCATGAGATAATACTAAATGTGATCCAATATAAGATTATCATTCAAATGTTTTCTGAGGCATTCAAGATTGGGAATGAAGACTTGGGAGATAAAAAAAAAAGATAACCAAAGTAAATGCTACATTAGTGACCTTTTATATAGCTCATTACCTAATGCATCCTCTAACCATGGTCCTCCTATGATACTCTGCCTCTCCCCGCCATACACACACATTAAATTTTTTTTCTGTCATGGAATAAGATTTGAGAGAAGACATTTTCATATATAGTAAACTTGACCTAAATACGTCAAGTTCGTGTGTACTGAGCTGTGGTGTATATTTTAAAATGGAATTAAGAAGGGCTCTGTGGTAGGGAGTAGCTTATCTGGAATTAAAACTTGGATCTGGATACACAAAAAACTGGTAACACTCTTGCTTCAGGAGGAAAGAACTAGATAATGCTTGTCAGAGATAAAAGGAAGTTTACTTTTATCTGTAATAACCATTCGGATATTTTGAATTTTGTATCATGTGCACAGCATTACTTGTTCTAAACAAAATAAATTATAGATAAACTTTGTTCATTGTCTCTAAATTACTCCCCCCTTTTTTTCCTTTCAGGTGTTTACAATGGCTGCTACTGTGAACTTGGAACTTGATCCCATTTTTTTGAAAGCACTAGGCTTCTTACATTCAAAGAGTAAGGATTCTGCTGAAAAGCTAAAAGCGTTACTTGATGAATCTTTGGCTCGGGGCATTGATTCAAGTTACCGTCCTTCCCCAAAGGTATCTATGTGAATAAAAAAGCTTGGAGGGAATTTTGTAAAGCCTGTAGTAGTACAGTGTTAACATTTAGGCCATCTCAAAACAGTCTCTATGCCAAAATAATCTTTCCTGTGGCATGAAGAAATTATATTCTTTAATTTGCTTTTCTTCCCTCAAGCTTTTAGAGAACTGTTATACTACTTAGTTAGAAAAGTAGTATAACAGTGGAGGATATTCTGTTCAACTATTTTATGTGTATAGAAACCCACTTATTTACGATATATTTTAATTTCAAATTCTTTATGATCAGAATGTTTTTATTTAAGCTGCTGAACAAAACTGTAACTTGTAATTATTTTCTAATGTTTTGAAGTAGAAGGACAGGAATTTTGCAACAAAGTGAATCGAGTATGTATAGGATAATTTAAGGAGGAAATAGATAAATTATGACAACTGCATAACCCCCTATCCCAATAATACAAAGTGACCAAGCAGCTTTATGTGAAAAAGTAGACATTTTGGAACCAGAACACCTGTTTTAAATCCCAGCTTATCTCTTACTAGTTGTGTGGTAATAGATGACATATCCTGAACATTTACTGTGTCCCAGATACTTTTCTAAGTGGTACATGCATATAATTCATTTTAATTGTAATAACAGTACTTTGAGATAAGTCTTATTTATTTCCCTCATTTTACAATAAGGAAACAGAGGCACATAATAGCTTCATTTCACCCAGCCTCTGTTTCTTTATTAGTAAAATGGGATAATAAGACATACTTTGCAAAGTTGTTAAAATTAAAAGAGATAAAGTATATAAGTCACCTAGTGTAGTATATACATGGTAAACAATAGAAGGACAGCTCTTATTATTATATTCTCTAATACCGTCTAAGACGTTCTTTCAAAACTTTCTAAAGCTCTAGCTCACCCAGTTCTGTGGACCTAGATACCAAACCGAAAAGGAGAAGACAGAACTGTGTGACTAGCTCAGTCTAATCCATAATTTCAAGCTCAAGACACGGCCACATGTCAAGCTCAGCCCTCAAGTAAACAGTGATATTTTGCCCCCAGTCTTATTTTAACATTAGCTCTAATATTCTCAAGATTTTCTATTGTTTATCGACTATTAGAGTCATTATGATCTCTTTTTTTCTACCATTCTCATTCTGATAGGTTCAGTGAGTTCAAACCAACCAAATTACTACAACTCTATGAAACACACTACCAAGTTCATTCTGCTCTTGGTATTAGTATTGTCCAAATAAGAAAAACCTAATATTACTTAAGAAGCAGCATTTTGAGATTCTAAAACAAAAGAAAGTTCATCTGTTAAAGTATATAAAAAATTTGTTGTGATTTAAAAGCATGCTGCCCCTAGGTTTCTAACTGGAAGTTACTTCTCTTTCTTAGCCAGAGAAGATATTCTGGGAGGTATTTAAAAAGCACAGGTTCATTTAATTTTAGCCTTCAGCTGAACATTTCCATTTCTAGAATTGTGAGAATGATTTATACCAGTGTTTTTCAAACTTTAGCATGCATAAGAGCCACCTGGAAACAGTGGTGTGCTTGTAAACACTAACAGCCAGCTCTTGGAATGTAGTTCCAACATAAAAATTGGTTGATGTTTTCATTTTCATCAATGAGTGAGTCAAATGTGAAATAATGGAATTAGAACTCAACTCATCTATCGATGACTTGAGCTGCTTCTTTGCTGAATTACATAATAGTTTTCAAACATTGTGAGACTGTGTCTTCAATTTTTTATGTTACAGACACAATACACTTTTAAGTTTGATCTTCATTGTTAACATTTTCCCCATCACTTTCCTAAGTCTACATGAGTGGTCACCAAACTTTCTGAAAAGAATGAAATAGTAAATTTTTTAAGTGTTGTGGGCCAGGTGGTCTTTGTCACAACTATCTAATCCTGCCATGATAGCATGAAGACAGCCATAGATGATATATAATTGAGTGAGTATTACTATATTATAATATAACTTTATTTATAAAAACATGCAGTAGGCCAGAGTTGGCCTACAGGCCTCAGTTTGCCAATC
>NW_011888848.1:3748707-3769668 GCF_000151845.1 Pteropus vampyrus
TCTAAGTGGTACATGCATATAATTCATTTTAATTGTAATAACAGTACTTTGAGATAAGTCTTATTTATTTCCCTCATTTTACAATAAGGAAACAGAGGCACATAATAGCTTCATTTCACCCAGCCTCTGTTTCTTTATTAGTAAAATGGGATAATAAGACATACTTTGCAAAGTTGTTAAAATTAAAAGAGATAAAGTATATAAGTCACCTAGTGTAGTATATACATGGTAAACAATAGAAGGACAGCTCTTATTATTATATTCTCTAATACCGTCTAAGACGTTCTTTCAAAACTTTCTAAAGCTCTAGCTCACCCAGTTCTGTGGACCTAGATACCAAACCGAAAAGGAGAAGACAGAACTGTGTGACTAGCTCAGTCTAATCCATAATTTCAAGCTCAAGACACGGCCACATGTCAAGCTCAGCCCTCAAGTAAACAGTGATATTTTGCCCCCAGTCTTATTTTAACATTAGCTCTAATATTCTCAAGATTTTCTATTGTTTATCGACTATTAGAGTCATTATGATCTCTTTTTTTCTACCATTCTCATTCTGATAGGTTCAGTGAGTTCAAACCAACCAAATTACTACAACTCTATGAAACACACTACCAAGTTCATTCTGCTCTTGGTATTAGTATTGTCCAAATAAGAAAAACCTAATATTACTTAAGAAGCAGCATTTTGAGATTCTAAAACAAAAGAAAGTTCATCTGTTAAAGTATATAAAAAATTTGTTGTGATTTAAAAGCATGCTGCCCCTAGGTTTCTAACTGGAAGTTACTTCTCTTTCTTAGCCAGAGAAGATATTCTGGGAGGTATTTAAAAAGCACAGGTTCATTTAATTTTAGCCTTCAGCTGAACATTTCCATTTCTAGAATTGTGAGAATGATTTATACCAGTGTTTTTCAAACTTTAGCATGCATAAGAGCCACCTGGAAACAGTGGTGTGCTTGTAAACACTAACAGCCAGCTCTTGGAATGTAGTTCCAACATAAAAATTGGTTGATGTTTTCATTTTCATCAATGAGTGAGTCAAATGTGAAATAATGGAATTAGAACTCAACTCATCTATCGATGACTTGAGCTGCTTCTTTGCTGAATTACATAATAGTTTTCAAACATTGTGAGACTGTGTCTTCAATTTTTTATGTTACAGACACAATACACTTTTAAGTTTGATCTTCATTGTTAACATTTTCCCCATCACTTTCCTAAGTCTACATGAGTGGTCACCAAACTTTCTGAAAAGAATGAAATAGTAAATTTTTTAAGTGTTGTGGGCCAGGTGGTCTTTGTCACAACTATCTAATCCTGCCATGATAGCATGAAGACAGCCATAGATGATATATAATTGAGTGAGTATTACTATATTATAATATAACTTTATTTATAAAAACATGCAGTAGGCCAGAGTTGGCCTACAGGCCTCAGTTTGCCAATCCCCATTCTAGACAATCAACACAATAGTAAATCAAGCCCTACTACCAATAAGTCTCAAGCCCATTTCTCACTCTATCCCCTTCTCTTCCTTCTCAGAGAGGTCACTATTCTGAAGGTGATGTATAGTTTTCTCATTTATATTTTTAAATTTTTATGTGTTATCATAGAAAAATAGACCGCACTCAAATTTTTATTTAGAACAGTAGAGAAATGCTCTCCTTTGCAGGATGAGGTGGGAGCCCAAGGACCTACTATATACATAAACTTTTTATACTGTTTATAACAATATAATAATAGGTAATAAGTATACACACACGAGCAAGAATTCGAAGTTTAAAACAGAATGAAAAGACAAGCCACCAACTGGGAGAAAATATTTGTAAACCATATGCCTGATAAAGAACTTATGTCCAGAATCTATGAAGAACTCTTTAGACTCAATAATAAAACAACAACAACAACAACAAAAAACATTTTTAAAAATGGGCAAATAATTTTAACAAACACTTTGCCAAGAAGATATATGTATGGCAAATAAAGACTTGAAAAAATGTTCAACATCATTAGTCATTAGGGAGATGTAGATTAAGTTCACAATAATACACCTATTAGAATGTCTAAAATTAAAAAAAATTAGCCACGCCAAGTGTTGATAAGGATGTGAAGGAACTCGGGACTCTCATGTACCCCTGGTAGAAATATAAAATGGCATATCACTTTGGAACATGGTTTGGTAGTTTCTTAAATAGCTAAAAACACACCTACCACATGATTTAGCCATTCTACTCTGAGACATTTATTCTAGAGAAATGAAAATATATGCTTATATGAAGACTTGTACACGAAATGTTCATAACAGTGTTATTTGTAATAGCCCAAACTGTATATAACCCAAATGTCCATCAATAGGTAAAATGGATAAACAAATATGGCATATCCATCCACTCAATGGAGTATTGTTCAGCAATATAAGAAATGAATTGTTAATACACTCAACAACGTAAATGAATCTCAAAATTAATAAGTTAGTGAAAGAAGCCAGACAAAAAATAGCACCTACTGTATAATTCCACTTATATAAATTTCTAGGAATTGCAAGCTAATTCATAATTACAGAAAGCAGGTCAATGATGGCTGAGGATGAGGAGAAATAGTTTCTATAGGATGTGTGCTTCTAAGAGTGATTACAAAGGGCCGCAGGAAACTTTGGAGAATAATGATATTGATTGTAGTGATAATTTTACAGGGGTGAAACCATGTGGTGAAACTTACAACATTTTATACTTTAAATTATTTAAATTATTTCTCAGTAAAGCTGTTTAAGGAAAAGGATATTATACTGGTCACAACATGATGTCTTAATTTTTAACTAAAAATTGTTTATGATCTTTTTTTTACGATGTATTGGTCTGAATATTTAATTATAGGTATCCTTTTATTTCACCTTTTAGGATGTGGAGCCACCCAAAATTACAAGCACAAAAACTATTTCCGTTAAGCAAGAGCCCAAAACATCTTCCAGTCTTCCTTCTGGCAATAATAATGGCAAGGTTCTCACAACTGAAAAGGTGAAGAAGGAAGCTGAAAAGAGACCTGCTGATAAAGTAAGAGTTCATTTTAATCTAGTAAAAACATTAAATAAATCAGTCCTTTATAGGCAGAAACAATGTTTTGTGCTTATTTCTTTTATGTAATAGTGTATTAAAAGTACATAATAGTCATTCAGTAAATATATTTTGATAATTGTAGACGTTGATTTTTTTGAAAAATTAGTAAAATTTAGAAACATTTTTTAATCATTTATTGAAGTCATCATCAACAGATATTTGAGCCCTAGGGAGTTTGAAGCATAAACTTGAATTTATAACTCAAATATTCTAGATGGAACAGTTGTTGCGAATAAGAGGAAAAAATAAAGAGTAAAGGAAAAATAAATAAATAAAAAGATGAAATGACTAAACATGAAATTTGTTACAAAATAGTGTATACCTTAACAGGGCTAAAATAATTCTTGGATTATATGTTTTGAATGATTTTAGCACATAGTCAATTTTTAAGATTTTAGCACTTAGTAGTGACTATATTTTCAAAAAAATTTTAATAACCCCTGCTCTCCAAAGGTTATTATACCTCAAAGTGGGGTATATAAGTCCCATATGTTGTCATACTTTTTCTAAATATTACTTATTCATAAACCATATTGTATTGCTTTTTGTGCTTTTAAACTTATATAAATGGTGTCATATTGTATACATATATATGTGTATATGTCTGTGTGTGTGTATATCTATATATATCCATCCATCCTTTGGTAACTTACTTTTTCCCTACTCAATAATATGCTTTTGAAATTTACCTATGTTGATACATGTAGGTCTGAATATTATTACTTTGAGCTATCATATAATTCCCCAACTGATGAGCAATTATTCTTATTATAATGGAGATTCAGTAAGCTGTTTTTACCTATCTCTATACACACATGATGGTAGTTTCTATAGAATGTATATCTGTAAGTAGATTTAATAGGATAGGTATCTTAAACATTACTAGGCAAATTACTATCCAAAGTGTATGTACTAAATGTATACTCTCACTAATAAGGTATAAGAATTTTAAATTCTCTGTGTCTTATCAGACTATTTAATTTTTGCCAATTTGATAAATATATCTACAACATTTATATTTTAAAGACAGGAGAGAGAATTTACTTTGAAGGAAATATGGCAATCTGTTGTCTTTATTTACTTCTTTACAATCTATTTTAAATATCAGTAGTTCATAATTTAAAATATTTAAAATAAAAAGAAAATAGCCTTTAAAAATAGCCTTATTAATGATGTGTCTTCTCAAGTCAAAGCATCTGACAGGGTTTAAAAAAGGGGCAATATAAATCCATTGGACTTCCAGAATACTTTAATGGATAAAAAAGTCCAAAGAGAAATACAGATACATGCTAAACTATTCTGATTTATTTATTTTTACTTTGCTAGGTTTTTTTAACATACTGATTATGAATTCATTATAAATCTTCTACAGATCTTTACTGCACACATCTGTCCCTAACTCTGTGAAAGTGTCTGTTTGGTAGACTTGGTCATTGCACACTGTCCATCTTCTCTCTCTCTCAGTGATTTAAAGTTTATTATAACACATTACTTTCTGATTTGGTGCTTTTTATAGATGAAATCAGACATCACCGAAGGAGTGGATATTCCAAAGAAACCTAGATTAGAGAAACCAGAAGCACGGTCCTCTCCCATTACGGTCCAAACCAGCAAGGATTTAGCTATGGCTGACCTTTCCAGTTTTGAGGAGACCAGTGCTGATGATTTTGCCATGGAAATGGGATTAGCCTGTGTTGTTTGTAGGTAAGTTGTACCTTGCCACAGACTCTTTTGTTTCTTTGTAAAGAATAAACAACTGAAAAAAATTAGACCAATTATTGGGTGTTTAATTTTGTTTTTATTTGCAGGTGGGTAGGCAATAAGTAGATTACCTGCAAACTTCCCATATAGCAATTGAACATCTTGAAAATTGTCAAATATTTTATCTTCCATATTGTTGTATCTTTAATCTGTTGTGTTGTAATATTTTCTGCATTCTTATGTTCTAGAGAGAAAACGATTATTGCTTTATTCTTTAGTGTGGAAGAGTCTGTTTAACAAACTCAATTTCTTCCATCATTCTTTTGAGGAAGTCTGTGTTGCTTTTTTCCTCCCTGAGTGATTGATAGTACTTATAAACTATTATATATCATTTCCTAAAACACCATTGAATCTTTTCCTAAGGATATTGGAAATGAAATGGATCATGTAGGTTATTCTGAGTGTAGTTTTAAAACATGGATACGTAATTATAAAAACATAGATAATTTTGCTTAGTAGAAGATGCATTTTAAAAATGAGAATGACTGTGACCATAGCGGTTCAAATATCTTTATGTATTTATTCAGTTCAGACAATTGAAAACAGGATAATATTTTCAATTTCTTGAGTAGATACTCAGAAGAGGGTCTGCTGGGTTGCACACCTGAAACTTATATAATGTTATTAACCAACATTACCTCAATAAATTTAATTAAATTTTTTAAAAATCAGAATGACTAGACTTTAAACTCCTCTATGCCACGGGCTACTTTTTTCATTGTTAATGGCTTCTACTGCCTAGCACAACAGAAAAGATTGTTATCTTTGTTGCAGTTTTCTTCATGAAAATGTTAGGTTCTGGTGCAGTGGAGCTGAATAAACAAACTTTTAACTTTATAAAGACCAGACAGTGTTATATGTACTTCTGAATTGGATCAACTGTTAGAGCTTCATTGTTTTCACATATATTTTTTTCAACCTTTAATTACCATGAAGTTTATCATTTTTAAATAAATGGTAAAGTAATAATGGAGAGCGAACTAGTAACCGTAGCTCTCCATCAGGATACTTATTATGATAGTCTTAAGATTGTAGTGGTTGCTTTTTGGAATTTATAGTTTTTTGATATATGTATTGCTACATTCTATTAAGTTGATAAGACATTTATTTAATGAACACCCTATATCTTCACAGTAATGTGTTAGGCACTGTTTGTGGATAATTAGGTCTAGTTCCCACCTTGAGGCAATTCGTATGTTAATGAAGAAGATAGCGCAACATGTAGGTAACAAATATAAAGGAATTTAATAGAGTACAAAGAAGATGTTATGTGACTGTGGGGTATTAGCTAAAGTCTACTACCGTTTGGAGAAGGAAAAAATTTATAATGAGAAATGACAAAGAGAATATAGCCAAATTTAGTTAAGGCAAATATAGAAGGCACCTTATATATTTATTAATGGTTGAGCTTAAGCTTTAAAAGAAATGAAGTGTTTGTACAGAATACATGTTGGTGTTTGTTGTTTTGCTCTTTAGTTTTCTGGGGGTTTTGCCCTTTTTAATATATCAAATTTACCGATCAACCCTAAAATAGCTTTAAATTGTTGCATGGAGTCATATAAGTGCAATGTTTAATGGTATATTTTCCTAGGCAAATGACAGTAGCATCTGGTAATCAATTAGTAGAATGTCAAGAGTGCCATAATCTCTACCACCAAGATTGCCATAAGCCCCAGGTGACAGACAAGGAGGTGAATGACCCTCGCCTTGTGTGGTATTGTGCTCGATGTACCAGACAAATGAAAAGAATGGTAGGAATCATTTTTCTGTATTTTAAACACTCTCTGTCAATATTTTTGTAGATGTGTGCTTTTCAAAATAATAATTTGAACTATTAAGATATTGAAAAAATAAATTATACAAGGTTATTTAAATGTTTGTTCATATAATGTATTTGTGTGATTTATGTGTCTATACCTAAAGACCAGACTGTGCTATATGCATTTTTCTCTGTTCAGCTTTTAGCTTAATCTAATATAGATAAATAAACAGGATTGGAGACCCAAAAAACATAAATATTTTTTACTAGTATGTCAATGTATTTCTAAACATTTAAAAATACTGTAATGCACTGTGAGAAGTGGTAAGATACAAAGTCCTAGTCTTTGATGAGTCTGATAAGGAAATATTGAAAATGTTTATTCCTGAGCGAGCTTAAACCACCAAACTTACAGTTGCGTACAAAGGCAGTGTTCATATGTGCATCTCGGTGTTTCCATCTGTGTTTCTCTGTTCCTCAGTCTTCACGTTGCCTTCGAGTTACCACTTATCCTATTTTCTCAGTGTACTTGCTCTGTTTCCTGCTCACTAACATAACTACCTTCAATTTCATACTGAAACATGTTTTCTATACTAGTTTTCTACCTTTTATTCATTTAAAAAGTAGATAAATAAATTTCATCATTTTCATTTTAAAGAAATCAAGTCGTTATTTACTTCAATGACTTGTTTGATTCCTGCATCCCCACTCACCTACTTTAGAGTAGGAACTGTTAATAGAAGAGTTCTCCTACCTGTTAATCAAATGAATTTTCACATAAATATTTCTGACCAAATATATTTTTCTAAATCAAGAGTACAGTTAAAAATGAAAAATCGAGATCCATTTTACTTTTTAGTCAGTTAATCAGAATAAGAAATGTTTTCATTTATACCTATGAAAAGTATTAAAATTTTAGTAGTAGGTATACTTTCTGTTTTTAACTGGAAATTTCTGTGACAAGGTACAATTTTTCTGCTCAGTCTGATTTTTATTTGTTTATTTTTTAAACTAGCCCTTCAGGACCTCAATCAAAATGAGTATGAGTATGGGTGAGCAATATAGTACATTCCAGGGCCCTGACAGAAGTCACTAATAAATGATAATAGTCAAATAATTTATGACAATAACCTGTCTTTAGTATATTTTCAATGTTTTATTATTATTTTACTGTAATTCTCTTAATAAAGTAAGCATTTTTCTCTCCTAAGTTTTTTTCTCCCCCATTTTTGTGACTTAGTTTACGCCAAGTCTATATTTATAGTTTTCTCTTTCTGGAGTGAATTTTGGCAGCTGACCAGATATCCTACAGTTACTTTAAGTTCAGTATCTTTAAAATTAAAATTGTTCTCCACTCAGTTTTTCTTTTAATTGCCTGAACTAGAAAACATTATCCTTTATACCTCTCTTAATTCCATATCCTGCTGTTTGCCAAATTTTTAATGCTACTACTTATATATTTCTCATATTTGTTCATTTTGTTCCACAGATCTCTCATTTCTTGTCTATTGCTTTAGCCTCTTAAAGTGTCTCCTTGCTTCTCTTCAATCCACTTTACTCATTATAATTTGAAAAAATTAGAATTATGCTTCTAAAATATTTATCTAACTTTATCCGTTTAAATATTCCCAGTGGCTCTCAATTACTGATAGAATGAGGTTATACTCATTAGAGTACATGGACCTTCTCTCTTTGACCCAGGTCTGTCTTTGTACCTTTCTCCCATCACTTCATCATTACGCCATAAATTCTGGCCATGCCAGATTATGTGTATTATTCTTTGAATATGTGCTGAACTTTCATGTTCCCAAATGTTCTGCTTCTCAGTTTCCCTTTATCTGGGATACCTTTTATTCTTTATCATCTTTGCAGATTAAATGTCTAACTCACTTATCAATAAGACCACTAGAGCAGAGCTCCAAACTAGACATATCCTATATTTTGTTGTTTTCATTTTAAGATATATAAAATGGAGGAAATATGGATTAGTGCCAGAGATGAACAGTCAATAAGTTTAGTCTGTGCGTTCGAGAGTCAAAGTACTGAATGGAGAGTCATGACTGATGTTAGAACGTGATTAGAATACACCAAAAGTATACATGGTGAAATAACAAAAGGCATGATCTGAAGTGAGCCTGAAGATCAGGAATCAGTAACATAAGATTTATGAGAGAAAGGAATTTGGAAACGGTGGGGATGCTAAAACTAGTCATTCTAGCTATAACTGCTTTCAGTGAGGTCCTCATATATACACTGGTTATTGTGTCAAGGTATCTCAAAGATATTGTACATAGCATCTTATATTCCCTTACTCCTTGCACTAACATTTCCAATGAGGGCAGGTTCTGCAGTATTTTTTTATTATTATTATTATTATTATTATTATTATTATTATTATTATTATTATTATTATTATTATCGTCATCATCATCATCATCCTAGATAAGAATATTGTGATAGTGTGTGGCAAGGTTCTAGGTCATTCTTTAGCTCTATCATTTTCTTTCTATCAATGAATTTTGCCCCAGCGCTAGGTAAGAGACTCATATGACTTATTGCAGTGGTTCTCAATCTAAGATAATTACCCACCTACTCAGTAGCATTTGGAAATATGTGGTGTTTGTGATTGCTGCCTTACTTGTAAAGGGACAATGGATACAAATTCTTCTTTGATAACATAGAAATTTGTATTTGTGAACTTCAGTGTACCTAGTTCTACAGTGTGGAAAAAACCTCAAAAAGTTTCATCTTATCTCTAATATTTTTTTCTCTGCATTCTATATTTAAAACCATGTAATTGATCTGAACTGACTTTTCACTCATTCAGTTACTCAGACACTTATACTTGAAGCCCATGAAGAAAACTCCTAAGTATTTGCCCAATCATAATAAGAAATAAACACACTTCATTGCAAGTGAAGCTAACTGGTTACAAATATTTTGTGATTTTCCTTTAGAAAAAAAAAAACTTGATTTTTCTTGTTAAAATTGTATTTAATCAACCCTAATCTGCGTGATTTCTAAAGCTTCATATTTACTGTTTAGAAAGTTATAAAATGTATAAAAGCATTAATATGGTGATAAAAATAATTGGTCTGTGTCTACATTTTTAGTGTTATCACAGTATCTTTAAATGTTCAACTATATTTCAACTCAATGAGGAGTACTGTGATAGATTTTTTATTGTCTTTTTTTGTTCATTCAACTAAGATTTTGTAGTTAGTTTAATCTTAACACTGATTTTTACAGGCTCAAAAAACTCAGAAACCGCCACAGAAACCAGCTCCCGCTGTTGTTTCTGTAGCCCCTGCTGTCAAAGATCCATTGGTTAAGAAACCAGAAACTAAACTCAAACAAGAGACGACTTTTCAGGCATTTAAGAGAACAGAAGTCAAGGTACAGTATATTTTATTTTTATCTAAGACTGGATTTTAATTTAGTTGACTAAACAACTTACTTGAGAAAAAATTAATATACTAAATGGCTCTATGTTGGAAATTAAGTTCGCATTACTTTTAATACTAGGTAGAAAGGAAACATTTATATAATGGTTTAATCTCTATTTAATTTCTGCTATTTCTCTTATCACAATTAGAAACGTGCCAAGATGACATTCTTTATCATTCCTATGTAGTCAGACACTTACCTCCATCAGGAATTTGCTTTAAAGTCTAAATCACCCTGCCCTCAGTAGAAACAATTTTGCTACTCACATTACATGTGCTAATTGACCCTGTAGCTTTTATTTCCCTACATATTGGCTACTGAAGAAGTTTTCTTGCTTTGTCTTATTTTTTTTCTTTTATTATCACGAACATTTTTGGTACCTACCTACCTCTTATACTAAGGGGCCAGATTATCAAGTAAGAATATCACCTTTAATCCTAGGTTTATATCCTTGAATTCACACTACATGATTATTAATATCATGGCATTTTGAGATCATGGAATAAAATATTTTTCTAGTCTAATTCTATAACAAAAGAATGCTTTTGCTGAGTAATACATTCCAATTTTAAGCAAATTACTAAAGATAGAAGAAAAGAATATTAGCCTCAAATTCTCAAAGGTTAACCCCAGAAAATTCTAAAAATATTATCTTGTCTAAGGGATTATAAGTACCAAAGATCAAGAAGCTTGGAATGATGATAAAGAATGTGATTATAAAGTACTCTGAGAAAGATATTGATATTTTTTTTTGCAGATCACTTTTTTAAATTTAATTTACTAAATAGGAGTTTATATCAAAGGGATATCCATTATTTTATCATATAGAAACTTGGTGAATTGGATTAGAAGTAAGAATAATTTATTGAAAGTAATTAGAGTTGTTGTATTCCATACTTAAGTCACTTTTAGATAGACTTTTATACTAACCTGTTACTACTAAAGTTTATCTCTGGGAAATCCAACATGAAATCATTTTATGGCAATAAATTAAGGCCTTGGCTGTCATGTTTGCCCTATTTTAGAGGTTTTGATATTTCTATGATAAAAGCAGATAAATGGTTACTATGAAAAAAATTATTCTTGTATAAAAAGCAAATGACTCTAAAAAACTAAGATAATGAGCAAGAAACTTTTTATAGTTAAAAACAGTTGAGAAATTTATTTTCTGCACTAAAGTAGTAAGAAATTACTTGGTTGCCATTGTTTGTGTTATTTTACTTTTGTGTGCCCTGATAGTATTACAGGCCATCTGTCATTTTGTTGAAAAGCAAGCAAGCAACAGCAAGCCATTAAAATGAAATGCCATACACACAGAATTTGCTTTTTCATTTGTACTTCCTAAGTGTTGGTCTTTTTAATTACTTTAGAGGAGTTTTCTTTTGTGAAGTCTATTGAAAGATCATTTAGCCGTATGGCAGACAGTTTTATGTTTAATAGAAAGAAAAGGAAAAAAATTAGATCTTTCATAACTGAAAATTGAAAGTTGACTGCACCTGTGTCCTTTTGCTTCCTTGACTAACCTTTTCTCAGTATCGGTATGCATTCCTCTAGGAATTTATAATTTATATAGTTTATCTTCTCTGGATAACCTTATGAGGTAGTTACTATATGATGTGTTCATAAAAAAACCCTATAATTTTCAGAATATATGAACAAAAGTCTGGACGACTCCTCATAAAAAATAAGGAGCTCAGAGCACTCTATTTTTATTACTTTTCACACTAGTTAAAAATGTTTACATGCAGACAGTAACAAAGGCTACTTTGTAAGAATGAAAATGATTTTTATCAACTCTTCAGAGTTCAGTTCTAAAATATAACTGAATATATTCTAAAATATTCTGAAAATGATTTTTATCAACTCTTCAGAGTTCAGTTCTAAAATATAACTGAATATTTTAGGTATGTTAACTACCATATATTTAAGTAAGTACTGTTTGTAATGCTTTATCTTTTACCTCTGTGTGAATTTAACACTTTTGTGAATCTTCTTAAGCATATGCAGGTAGAAAGAATGCCAATGAAAAAGGTCAATTCATATTTAATTTGAACAAAGTGCATTTTTGCTGAATGTGAAGGTGAAAATATTTATTTTTGTGCAAATAAGAACAATATTTATTTATAGTGACATTGATATCACTGTTAGCTTTTGACTGGCTGAGGAAGTTAATTGGAGAAATTGAAGTGTTAACCTTTAAGAAATACATCTAAGAATGAGTCAGACCTACCTAAAATGTCATTGTGCAGCTTATAAGGTAGTTTATAAAATCCTTTCTACAGAAGCAGGGATCTCTCGTATGACAGTTTCAGTGGAAACATGGACAAATTTCGAAAATAAAGGCAGGAGACTTTTTAAATATATCACTCAGAGTTATACAAATCCAAGTAGTTAACATTGCCCATCTGTGTATATTTTGCAGTGCAGTAGCTATTTGCTCAAAATTTGAGGGGAACTTTTTTTTAATGGGTTTAGAATCTCATACATTCACTCAATAAGTAATTACTGAGTGACTCTCTATCTCAGACATCTAAATTTCCTGTGTGTGAACAATTTTGTCCATTAAGAGTGAATTCTATTTTTGAAATTATCAGCAAGTCATTTGGAGCAAAGCTGAAAGAATTAGATGTCTTACTGAACTAGATAATACCTTTTGGGGTGAAAACAAGTTAAAGCATTAAAACTAAATCTAAAAGCAATTCTCAAAAAGGAATTCCATATTTCTGTTTTGGAATCATTAGAACAAGAATATGGGATCCCAAAATTTCTGCTTTGGAAATGATAGCACCCATTAGCTATGGATAAGTTTTGTTATATGTGTTTTTTAGACCAGTTTCATACAAACTTAATTTTGGTGGCATGAATTCCCCAAGTCATTACTTTTGTATTAAAAAATCCAAAAATTATTTTTTTTTATATTTCAGAATATTATGTTAGGTGTTAATTATACTTGGCTCTAATGTAATATTTATCTTTTTTGTTTTAAAAGACATCTGCAGTTATTTCAGGAAATTCTTCTAGTACCAGTGTTTCCTCTTCAGTAACTAGTGGCCTAACTGGATGGGCAGCTTTTGGAGCCAAAACTTCTTCTGCTGGTCCATCAACAGCAAAATTGAGTTCAACAACCCAAAACAATAGTGGGAAACCTGCTACCTCATCAGCTAACCAAAAGCCTGTGGGTTTGACTGGTCTGGCAACATCATCCAAAGGTGGAATAGGTTCTAAAATGGGTTCCAGTAACAACACTTCACCCACTGTACCATTGAAACCACCTCCACCTCTAACTTTGGGCAAAACTGGCCTTAGTCGCTCAGTGAGTTGTGACAATGTTAGCAAAGTAGGTCTTCCAAGTCCAAGTAGTTTAGTTCCAGGAGGCAGCAGCCAACTAAGTGGGAATGGTAATAGTGGGACCTCAGGGCCTAGTGGAAGTACCACCAGCAAAACCACTTCAGAATCGAGCGGCTCTCCCTCAACGTCCCTTAAAGGCCCAACTTCTCAAGAATCACAACTCAATGCCATGAAGCGATTACAGATGGTCAAGAAGAAAGCTGCCCAAAAGAAACTCAAGAAGTAATATGGCCAAGTAGGTTTTTATATCACATTACTCTAGATAGTAAAATCTTACTATTAGGACATAAACTGTAAGATACTATAATTTAATAAAAATCTTCCTAATGAAATTTCTATTATTTCTTACCTTAAAATGATAAGTATTACTTAGTAAAACTTGAAATTCTTTATTTTAAATCTGTTTAACAGGTTTATTTTAATCATTTCCATAGTGTGTGAAAACAATGATTAGAATGACTAATTCTTGATGAGAACTTCTACGGTCCTGGAAGACTGATAGCATATATGAATTAAAGAAAAAAACAAAAAACAATAGTTAGTTCATCTGATAACCAAGCCCTAAGAATTGATCCTACTGAATAAGGTGCCTTATAACGTGGCAAGGATAACCCATTATAAAGTTTCCTACTTTCCCCCCAATATTCTGGATATTCAATGTTAGTCTCCAGCCTCATTTCAATTAATTTTCCCTCTCTCCCCAAATATTTCATCTCCCCTTTTTCAAAATTAATTTTTCATAATTGATTTCTGATACCCCTATTATATTAACCTTTTTTATCACCTCATATTATTTATGTCTTTCAAAAGAGTGTGAACTACCATGCCCTTTTAATGCAATACTTTTCTCACATTGCCCACTTTTCCTTATTTGCCAGTGTAACATATGCACATAGTATATACTTAATAAATGTTGAATTTTGAGTTATCCTGGTTATATGGATTCCTGAGAATTTTTGAGAAAAATACCCATTTCAAGAGTATGGATGGATAATTTCTACTTGTTTACATTCTGATAGCCCCTTTCTATACCTTGAAAAATAGGCTGCTTTATTTTTACTGCCCAAAAATGTTATAGCAATTTATCTAATTTTGATTAACTGCATATAAAAGAAGCTCCTATAAAACAATCTTGAGATTGTTTTGAAGTATGCATGTGTACATTGTTAGGTTAGAAAGTATAAAGGATCAAAGTTGTTGCCTTATTTGCAAATTAACAAATTAGTCTACCATTATTTTACATACATATTCTGAAAAAAGACATCAGGCTTTCTGGATTAGAGAAACAGTTTATTACTCACAGCAAAATGCAGCAGCCATTTTGTACTTCATGAATATCTCATTTCACCCAGAAACTGAAAATCCAACAAATTTTCACATTCACTAGACTGTGAACAGCATTGTCCCTTCAACTTTGATATGTACTCCTAAATCTTTATTCTATAGCCTCCGATCTCAGATCCTGTCCCTTAATTCCTAGATTTTTATAACAGCATCATTCTAAAATATATTGATAAATGATTTCTGCAAAGATAAGGCTTTTAAATTAAGCTTGGCCTTTTTCTAAGGAAAGGTTACTTTAAACAGCTCTGTTAAATAATGGGACTGCATGGTAAATTAAAAATCAAGATTGAAATAATCCCATTACTTACAAAATGGAGTAAACATCTATTTACATGTTTAAAATCTGCCTTCAGATGTTTTTGTTTTGAGAAACATTTCGCTTAATTAAACATCAATCTGTCATCAACCTCAAATCCCTTTTAAGATCAAAAGATCAAAAAAAAAATTCATCCATCACTAAATGTTTATAGTTTAATGCTAGTTTGGACTAAACGGGACGAAATGACCTGACACAAGTTCAGCTCAACAACTATAACCGTTTTGAACATGTAACTTCAGTACCTACAAGAAATTAAAGGAGTAATGCATAGTTTGCACATTGGTACTTGAAATGGAAAATCTCATCCCATTATAGAACATATGTGCTGGATAGACTTGAGAAGAGAAGCAATTGTTTTAATTTCTACAGTACTTCGGAGAGGTACTTGAGAAGACTTGTTCAAGTAATTTATCTTTTGTTGAGCATGGCTATAATCTTTTTATATATTCTATATTTGTATACATATATATTTAGAATCTGTACAGATATATAAGTTTGCATACATCTAGTATATTCAGTTTAGCATTTTTATAGAGGTTTATTTGATATTAGAGTTCATCTTCAGGTAGCTCTTAGATCTTGATTTTTCCATATCATTAAGTGAGCTACAAGGCTTTTTAACTGAGCATGTGATGAAGTAGCCAGCTTCATATTAATATTATTTATCATTTAATTTATTTTGTTATGTATAATTTATTTTTCCCACTAGAATTTAAGTTGTATGAGGGCAGGAATATTGTCTGTCTTGCACACCATGGTATTCCCACTGCAATTCTCAATATATACTTATTGGCTCAGTGAATGAATAGATAGGTAAGTAATGAGCCAACAAGTAAGTTTTTAGGATTCTAAGTTCAAATCCCATTTTATCAGATATCTTTCAGTATATGTTTAAGAAAGTATATTGTGCTTTCTGTAAGATTATTTAATCATAGATTTTAGTGACATGAAAAAAAGGAAAACACTGAGAGAATACTGGCTTAAAATTGGAAGACCTGGTTTTGAATCCCGGTCCCTCCATGTATTAGATGTGTGATCCTTCGTTTCCTACTCTATAAAACATAGATGATAATTAATGAGATAAAATGAAAGGTATCTGAGATTCAAAGTTTAGATGACTCTGATTCTTAACAAGGATGTGGTAGTACTGTTTATTAGTAACTGAAATTATAAATTATGATGACCATAGGTTATATAGGAAATAAATCATTTTATAGAAATAAATTTTTATTAATGCAGTAATTATAAAAAACATATAAGCAATTAGAGAAAGCCATAAATAACATTTACATACCATAGTATTGTTTTTTTAAGTAAAATAAACTTATTTAATTTACTAAGAATACATACCCTAGATTTTTTTAACAAGAACATCTCGTTCCAACATATGCTAAAGTATGACTTGTTTTCCTGAAATACTAAAGCAAATCTTACCCTTGTCTAGAGTCCTATATATTAAAACAGTAGCTGGCCTACAGAGACTCAGCTTGAATTCTAGTAGCCCTGGAATAAAGATGCATTATATTGGAATAATTTTATACATCATAGAGAATGTAATGACTGAGTTTGTGTGTGTATGTGTGTGTATACATATATATATTATATTATAGACACATATATATAATGTAATATGTATAGGAAGAAGGTAATTGAAAAATTAGATTTTAAAAATACTAGAATTCTTTAAATAGTAGGATATCCCTAAAGAGTATAAAGTCTAGTGTCCCCCCAGCCAATGAAATTTCATTACTTCCTCATCAACTCTAATGTAAACTTATATGTCTAATTTACCTTGAATTTGTGAGGTCTAGATGTTTTCAGTATTGAACAGTGCATTGAACACCTTGAGAAGCCATAATTTTGACAAACGATTTAAATAAAGTGGTTTTCTTACCACCTTAGAATCTAAAGATTTCTTCTCTTTCTTTATGTAGATTTGCAAAGATTTTTTTTTTTTTTGCAATAGACAAAACTCCATGAAGCTTCTGGAAAAAGTGAAAAGTATTTAATGCCATGTTTTAGCAGTGAAAACACTAATTTTTATAAATCATATAAACTATTCATCACAGATAATGACTGGCACTTCATAGCCATCTCTAAAAGTCCAAATTACATTTTAGACAAGATATAGACTATACCAGCAGTTAAAGTATTTTATGCAATCCTGCATTTGTATAATTAACAATGCCATTATATTTCTTCTGCACAACTCAACTTTCACAGAGTTGTTTTCTACTAATAAATACTAAAACAAGATATTTTTTCTGAAATATAAGAAATGTTCACAGTGGCTTAGTGACTTTTTCACATGATTTAAGCACCCACGGTAATTTTATATTACTGTATTTTTTATAATTTCTAAACTATATCATGTATAATATTAGTTTAGATCATCTACTTAAAAGTAAATGCTAAATAAAATATATACATATACTTATTTGTTTTACAAAGAAAAATAGCTGCAAAAATTTTCCCTTCATTCTTGGTAAATAAAAAAAATATATATCTATTTGAGAGAATTCTTTACTGTATAATATTTGATTTTAAAAATATAAAGAAATAATTACTCCAGCATACCTCACTTTAATTAAAATGATCTCACTAACAGTTTTATCTTTATAAATTTCTTGAAAACTTATATACATCTTAAATATCTCAGAACTTTATTTCCCTTAATCCCAAGAATATAATGCCTGGCCTCAAAATTATAATTACTTTATTTTAAACAACATACTAAGAATATGAGGTTATTGTATAATGTCTTAAAAAAGCCTAAATGGCATATGAAATGTAGGTCGTATTTTTAAAATAGCAACAACATAGTTTTATAGCAATATCTGTTCAGCACAGTAGTGGGGGACTGCAGTAGGTAGCTTCATTACAACTCTTGCTCAGCAGCTAACTGCAACTACAATTTTAATGGTGTGGTTTCTTCAAAGGTCAGACAGGAAGCATCAATCCTAGGACCACACAAGTAGGCAAAGCTCATATACATCTAGGCAATATTTCAACCAGAAAAGCAGATATGTGCTACTTATACAATTCTTCATTTTAGGGTCACAATTTAAGTTATAAATATAATGCCTCCCCTATTTTAGGCTTGTTCATAGTTTCCACAAGTAGCAAGTTTGGATTTCCTTTTGCTTTACCCTAGGCAACCTGGAATTTACCTATGTTTCATTATTGGGTACAAAGAAGAACTATTTAAAAGACATAAAAAGTCTCTGTATACATAAAAAAAGAAAGTCTTCTTTTAGTACCTGACTCAAAGCAAAAAAATATTTTTTATGCAAAAACAGCTAACAAGTAGAACCTTTTGAAACCATGTTTAGATTAAGAATTTTAGGAATAATACAGCAGTCTCTCTTGATCGTGGTTTCACTTGCCCACAGCCAACTGCAATCCAAAAATATTAAATAGAAAATTCCAGAAAACAATTCACAAGTTTAAAATTGCACTTCATTCTAAGTAGCATGATGAAATCTCATGCCATTTGGCTCTGTCCTGCCTGGGACGCGAATCATCCCTTTGTCCAGCATATCTATGCTATATACACTACCTGTTAGACACTTAGTAGTCATCTAGGTTATCGGATTGATTGTCAAGGTATCACAGTGCTGTGTTCAAGTAACCCTTAATGTAGCCTAACACTGCATAGCAATACCTACATCATTCACCTCACTTCATCTCATCATGTGAGAATTGTATCTCACATCATCACAAGAAGGGTACAATAAGGTATTTTGAGAGAGACCACATTCACATAATTTTTATTATCATATATTAAAATTGTCCTATTAATAGTTACTTGTGTTAAACTCTTACTGTGCCTAATTTATAAATTAAACTTTATTTTAAATATGTGTGCGTAGGAGAAAACAGTATATGTAGGGTTCGGTATTATCTGAGGTTTCAGGCTGGGGGTCTTGGAACATATCCCCTGTAGATAATAGGGGACTACTATATCATAAAATGTAAAATTTTTTGTCATGTAAATGTCATGAATATCTGTGGTTGTACGTGTCATATATGTAAAAGTCAGCAACCCTCTGAAAATCAGCACTCTTCATTTTATTTGCATTCCTCAGTGATAAATGTGACAATATACATTATAGAGATCAAATCCTTTAATTTTAATCTTAAAATTTCATGTCTCAAGATGGGAGTTCACCTTATTTTGTTTTTTGAGGGAAACCACTAAGTCGAATTTAATTTTTTTTTTTTCTATTCCATAGAAGCATATTTAGTTCAATAAAATGCCTTGACAAAATATGCTTGAAATCTTAAGGGACAGTTCTGAGCTATTCCCAAATTAAAGTTCAGTGTCCCAGGACATTGTGTTACAGCAAATGTTATCCTCAGTGCTTGCCTTGTCTAAGTACAAATCAGCAACTAAAAATATTTACATCTTGGCTCAGAACATGGAACACACATTCTCCATTCACCATCCAAATGATTGAACGATCCAAAAATATTTCCTCATTAAAATATCTTTAGCAATCACGTAGGATAGTTTTTAAATGATTATACTTTCAAAAGAGTTTAAGCAAAACAATGAAAATAACCTAGATACTTCATTTTCTCTGGGCTAATATCATGGAAATTCTTGTAGCCCTTGATTTTGAAAAAACATCTCAATACTTAAATGTGGACCTGAGAGGAAAATGGTCCTCATTGATGTCCATTATTTGTATCACTGAGCGCTTTGTGGTAGCAAAGTATATACTGGAGGGTTAGCGCTGCAGAGTGCTTGAGAGTATGGACCTGAGAACCAAGCATAGGTTTGAGCCCCCGCCCTATCATTTATGAGCAAGTGACGGGCTAAATTCACCTCTTTTGGCCACAGTTTTCTCATAATGTTATAAGTACCAAATAAATTACCACATATAAAGCATTTAGAACAATGTCTAGCATGTCGTATGCATCACATACTGTTTTTCAGTTTTTTTTTCATTCAAATTGTATTATTAAAGAGAAGCCCCACTTCAGACTTCTAGTTGACTATTATTAACCAGTTCCTATACTTATGTGTATTTAGTGCACTCTGTGGTTCATGTGTATGTATGTATAATCTATACTATATAGTACACATATATATATATATGTAAACCATATAATATATGTGGTGTATATGTGTATATGTATATATGTGCATGCATGTGCAAGAGGGAGACATGAAAGAAAAAACATTTTTGAGGCAAAATACATAATACAGAAAAATAAAATACAGAAAATTGAAAAAAAAAAAAACCCTCATCATTATATCCAACCTTTGATGATGGTAAAGAACACACTTACCCTTCCAAGAAAGCTCCACTTTTAAGTAGTTGATGGTTGGAGCTTGGGCTCTTTGTTTTGCTGTCTCTGTTTAGTGTTTCCTTCAACATGTATTCTTCATAATACATTTTGAAATAATCTTGTTAAAATCTGATATAGTATCAGTTCATGTAGTCTGGAGGATTCTTGATTTCTGGGCTGACATTGTAATGTCAGTTTTATGAGGCAGTCAATCAACAACTTGCCAGAAAATAAAAGTCAGAAGGCTTATTTTCTCAAGCATAAGTCATCTTCCCAAGATAGTTAGCTGGCACATATCCCTTCTGCCCTTGAGCTTCAGCTAACCACCACTCTTTATTGCCACTTAGGTCACAAAATCTAAGTATATGAACTCTTTGGTATTCCTGAAGGCTGAGTTCATGGTCGCTCCGTGCTTGAAAGGCATGAACTGCATAGAAAATCTAGACAAAGAAGCAAATGATATTATTAAAAACAGAACCTAAAAATGTTGACAAACACAATAAAGGTTTCCCAGCTTTTAGCAGGAATGCTAGTTTTCTTTTAATGCTAGTTTTCTTATTCCCTAACTCCTTGTG
>NW_011888848.1:3770613-3775069 GCF_000151845.1 Pteropus vampyrus
GTGAAAACGAAATATGGGAAAGGCAAGCTGATTAACTTTCAAAATTGAGGGTCAGTGTAAAAAGGAAATAATGAGAATTAAGTTGACTTTGTTGAGCAGGAAAAGAGACCAGGCAATGTGGAGAGGGGGCTATAGTTACAGTTTAAGTTATTCTTTAGATCTTGAACTGTTATCTAACTTTCGATGAAACTCTGATACCATTGATTTGTGTATCATCTCAACAATTCTAGCATGAGCTCCACCTCAAGGAGAGGAACCACATTTCAATTTTTCTACATTCACTACACCATAGCACAGTAGAAATTCAAATATATGTTGATTTGACTTGAAAGTTAAGCTGAAAGGCTCAGATATTATACAAGAATATATAAGGAATCATCTTGTGTAAAATACATATGAGGCAAATTGTTGGACAAAGATTATTTTGAAATTTTAAAAAGTAAAGAGAAAACAAAAAAGAAGTACCATAAATTTTTAAACAGTAGAGTGGCAGCAATAATCACCTATTATGGCACTCATGACAGTTTACATGTCAAATATGCTTTATTAATCAACAACCCTATGAGTTGTAACTTAGAGAAGTAACACACTCTTAATCACAGAGCTAGTTGGTGCTGCTAGGACCATATATTTTAACTTCAAATCCTGTGCTTGGTTGATTTTTTATACCACTTAAGGAAACAAACTTGTTCTAGCAAGGATGTGCAGAATATATTATTGTGGAAAGGGACTGGACTCTCTAGTACGTTGTTGCCACTGTTTTTGTTGTTATTTAGAGAGTGAAGACATTGAATAGATCCACAAGAGCAAAGTGGAGGATTTGGTTTACAAAAGCAGTCAAGAATATGTACCATAATACAGCTTCTGAAATAAACTGTAAGAGCCCACATTAGCAGTTGGCTAGCCATCTTTTGTAGTTTTTATACTTAATATATATGCTTTTCCAATGCAGCTATAGGTTTTTAGCAGGTTAAATTACCTACTAATATGATTCCTAAACACAGATGATCCTTGAATAACATGGGAACATATAACTTTCAACCCCCCAAAACTTAACTACTAATAGCCTATTGTTGACTAGAAGCCTTACTGATAACATATACAGGCAATTAACACATATTTTATATGTTATATGTTATATGTACTGTATTCTTACAATAAAGTAAGCTAGAGAAAAATGTTAAGAAAATCATAAGGAAGAGTAAATACACTTACTGTATTTATTGGAAAAAATCCACATATAAGTAGAAACACACAGTTCAAACCAGTATTGTTCAAGGATCAACTGGTGGTCTTTCACTTTAGCATATATTCTCTCAAGGAGACTATAAAATCTTATACTTAGATCTATTTGGTCTAATTATAGCAGAGCTTATATTTTAAATGCTAAATATAGATTCTCATAAAATTGTAAATTTAAAGTATAAAATTATATACTTTCAATACTTTAGAGGATCATGGTCCAAAATTAGGATGAGCATTTTTCAGTTTTTATATGTTTATACCTCCATTTAACATAAGACAGGTACTTTTAAAGAGACAACAGTTGATAATGTTAGACCACAAGTTTGACATTTTCAACCTGTTATGGATTTAAGAGCTAAAGGATTTATTTTTTTGAATATTTTAATTATTTCAGGATATATCTTTCAAACTTTCAATGTCACTATGTTTCGGTCCAGACACATTATTAAAATTTTATTAATTTAAGTCATAATCTGATTCTTTTCTCTTTTTCCTTGGCATTTATTAAAATACATTTTATTGGTTGCTACTTTGTAAAGCTCTGGCTGATTCCATATACAATACTCTATGAATTCAATTTTGTTCTCTACAGCATTTACTTTTTTTATAACACTCTATATTATTGTATTATTGATTCGTACCTAATTTTTTACCCAGTTTATAACCACCAAATCTTTCCCAATTCAGCCGTTTCTTATTCTGTATTTGTGCATTTAGTTATCCCTCCCTTAGTGAGCCACGTTATCTGTCTTTACTAAATTTCCTATTATTGTTTTCATCCCAGTTCTCTAATTAGCAACAACAAAAATCATAATATATTTTAATATTCCTTTCCACAACTAAAAAGCCATAAACAAGCATTTATAGTATTATATATAACTCAGGAAGTCAAAATAGTTATATTACATAACAAATGCTCATTCTTCTCTCTTCCTGGAGCAAGCTTTCATGTTCTTCAGTTAACAATGATGTAGAGTTATTACACAAGTAATTTTTATAAAGAAACAATTTTAGATAAAGGTAAGGAAAAAAAATCACCCAATTGCTATTAATATCTTTTCCTCCTCCTTCCCTTCCTTTCTCCTTCCTTTTCTTCCTTCCCTCCTTTCTTCCTTCCCTTGTCTTTTTTTCTACCTATCTACCTAAAATGGTAATAAACATGTAATTATAGTACACATAATTTTTGCAACTTGCTTTTTTCACTTCAAAATATATTTAAAAATCTCTTCATGTCATTAAAACTCTCTAAAGCATCATTTTAATGACTACTTAAATACATTATGTTACAGCTTTCTGACTTTTGAAGCCCTTTCTAAACAATGACGTACCTGACATATAGCGTTAGTATCATAAATAGCTGAAAATGTAAAAATGAAGGACCAGACAATGAAGTTAGGATTGGCAGCAAAAACAACTAAATTTTTAGAAGTCAAAAATTATGTTCTCAGTATTATTTATATGGGGGGGGGGGAAACAAAGCATTAATTCTCAGATATTGAACTTCCCTCTAAAACTGGTTTTTAGCCATTATTAAACCCAGTTTTCTTTGAGAAGTAGCACAGATTGCTTCACATTAGCCCAACATCCAGCTTGCCACACAAGGCATCTTAGAGACTGTGTAGCAGAATTCTAAGATGGAACCCAAGATTACCACCTCCTATTAAACATGTTTTATATAATCTCCTTTGTGAATATGTTGGGAATTCACTCCTGTGATTAGGTTACATTATATGGCAAAGGTAAAGGGATTTTGCAGAAGTGCCTAATAAGGTCCTTAATAAGTTGACTTTTGAGTTAGTCAAAAATTATCCTGAGTAGCCCGACACAATCAGGGAGCCCTTTAAAAGAGAGTCTAAGCTTTCTCTGAAGGGAGAGATTTGAATTTAGATAGATGCTCACCTGCTGGCCTTGAAGAGGCGAAGAACCATGCTGTGAAATACTATACAGACCACCACATGCAAGGATCTGTGAGCAGCCTCTAGATGTTGAAAGTGATCCTCTGCTGATGGCCAGCAAGCAAATGGAAGCCTCAGTCCTACTGGCACTGAATTCTTCCAACAACCACAAACTTGGAAGAGAACCCCAAGTTCCAAAGAGAGCACAGCCCAGCAAAAGTCTAGATTGCAGCTATATGAGATATTAAGCAGAGAACCCCGCTGAGCTGTGCCTGGACTTCTGACCATGGATGTGGTAAGATAACAAATCTGTATTGTTTTAAGCCACTTTGTGATAATTTGTTACGCAGTATAGAAAGCTAATACAGATCATGCCATTACTATTCAATGAACAAAAGGAGAGAATACATTACAATTGGAAGGCATATTTGATTGCTTTTGTTATGTTTTTAGATATATCATAAAGTAGTGAGTAAAGAAGTTAAAAATTAAGTTTCTTATAAATCAGTACTGCCAGATTGTGAATATCCATTAGCTTATCCCCATTATTTTACAAAGGCTCTGAATCATAATTCAAGAGAGCTTCTAAAACATTCAGAGAAAGTCCATGGTTTCTGCATGGGATGTGCATTGAGGATTCTAAATAGATTGGTTCTGAGGCTCCATGAAGTATATTGACCATATCTCCCAATATATCTGTCACAGTGTCTCATCCAGTGAGCAATCTTTTTCATTAACAAAAGTGTTCCATTATAGATAATAAGTTATATTTTCACCCCACCTATAAGACTTCCGAGCCACTATAACCATTCTAGAAAATGGAGGCTCTCTTGCCAAGTCTTTCTTCTTGCTTGGGTGGAAGAGTAGGTAAGAAAGTTAAGCCTCTAGAGCAGTGGTTTCTAACATTTTAAAACAGACCGTCCCTTGGAAAATTTGGTGAAAGTTAGGGACTACTTTTACCATAGTTATGCACATAAGCATAAACTTTCCAACATATTTAAGAGAATTCATGAAACCTCTCAAGTTCAATTTATAGACCCTTTTGATTCTTTGAGTTCTTCTAGGTTAAAAACAGCTTTAGAGTAAAAAAAGTCACAGAGCCACCAGTCTTAAGACAAAAAGAACTTTCCTATTTATGACTGATTTTTAGGCCCCAAAGATGCTCTCTGAATACCAGGTATATGCTAAGGCTACCCATCCATCTGTCTTATCAGGGTCCACTACAACCATCGATAAGGCTAGGTGACAGCCTGCAATGCCCCTGGCCAACGTGCTACTGCACTTCTGGAGGAAAGCAAAAACAAGTGTTGCTGCCA
>NW_011888848.1:3775119-3785445 GCF_000151845.1 Pteropus vampyrus
TGTTGAAAGTGATCCTCTGCTGATGGCCAGCAAGCAAATGGAAGCCTCAGTCCTACTGGCACTGAATTCTTCCAACAACCACAAACTTGGAAGAGAACCCCAAGTTCCAAAGAGAGCACAGCCCAGCAAAAGTCTAGATTGCAGCTATATGAGATATTAAGCAGAGAACCCCGCTGAGCTGTGCCTGGACTTCTGACCATGGATGTGGTAAGATAACAAATCTGTATTGTTTTAAGCCACTTTGTGATAATTTGTTACGCAGTATAGAAAGCTAATACAGATCATGCCATTACTATTCAATGAACAAAAGGAGAGAATACATTACAATTGGAAGGCATATTTGATTGCTTTTGTTATGGTTTTAGATATATCATAAAGTAGTGAGTAAAGAAGTTAAAAATTAAGTTTCTTATAAATCAGTACTGCCAGATTGTGAATATCCATTAGCTTATCCCCATTATTTTACAAAGGCTCTGAATCATAATTCAAGAGAGCTTCTAAAACATTCAGAGAAAGTCCATGGTTTCTGCATGGGATGTGCATTGAGGATTCTAAATAGATTGGTTCTGAGGCTCCATGAAGTATATTGACCATATCTCCCAATATATCTGTCACAGTGTCTCATCCAGTGAGCAATCTTTTTCATTAACAAAAGTGTTCCATTATAGATAATAAGTTATATTTTCACCCCACCTATAAGACTTCCGAGCCACTATAACCATTCTAGAAAATGGAGGCTCTCTTGCCAAGTCTTTCTTCTTGCTTGGGTGGAAGAGTAGGTAAGAAAGTTAAGCCTCTAGAGCAGTGGTTTCTAACATTTTAAAACAGACCGTCCCTTGGAAAATTTGGTGAAAGTTAGGGACTACTTTTACCATAGTTATGCACATAAGCATAAACTTTCCAACATATTTAAGAGAATTCATGAAACCTCTCAAGTTCAATTTATAGACCCTTTTGATTCTTTGAGTTCTTCTAGGTTAAAAACAGCTTTAGAGTAAAAAAAGTCACAGAGCCACCAGTCTTAAGACAAAAAGAACTTTCCTATTTATGACTGATTTTTAGGCCCCAAAGATGCTCTCTGAATACCAGGTATATGCTAAGGCTACCCATCCATCTGTCTTATCAGGGTCCACTACAACCATCGATAAGGCTAGGTGACAGCCTGCAATGCCCCTGGCCAACGTGCTACTGCACTTCTGGAGGAAAGCAAAAACAAGTGTTGCTGCCAAAGTAGGAAAGGATAGAGAAAGAAATGGTGACCCAAAGTGGCATCCCATTAAACCATTACCAGTTGATGTTCTTGATAATAAAATAAAATCAAGAACAAAAGTCTAAATAGCCTTGCTTTGTAAGGAACCTCGAATATGTATAGTACAGCAGGCAATGTAGTCTCCCTGTTCACAATGATACAATTTACTCCCACCTTATAGGGACCTCTCTAGTGTTTTGTCTTCTTAGACTGTCAGACTACAGATACGGGGGTTAAACATTTTCATCTTCACACACTTTCCAAGAGCCAATAGAATGAAAACAGTAGCCCTCTGGAAAGGATTAGGAAGATTCATATAAGGGTTTTCCTCAGTTGCTAAGGGGTGAACAGTAAGTGCATTATTAGCAGAGTCTGAAAAGCATTGGCCGTGTTCTTTACTGGCTGCGATTAAGACATTAATAGAAATATTCCTATGCAGCCTTTACTTCTCTTCCTCATACTAGGATTTTCAACAGGTGCAACCTCAACTTGTATCAACTTTACTGGGCAGACTTTGTCCAAATACAGGAGAAACCGGCCCTTTGGACTGGGCTATTTCAACTCAGAGGGAAGGGATAGGGGGTCCTAAGTGGCCACATGTAAGCTGTACTTCTAATCCAGCTGTATTAGTAATACTGCTTATATTTATATTCCTGACACCAGGGTCTATTTTTAATTGGTTCCAAACTCGGAGGAAAAGGAGAACAAATAGAACTTTATGGAGAGATACCATGAATATACTTTTGATGTTGAGCAAAATAAAATTATCTCATTTTTTCTTGTCAGTAATAGAAACTTCTAGTGGACCTAATTCACATGATACATGCTGATAAGATTAGTCAGAGGACTGCTTTACACTAGCAGCTAGTAGGAACTAGATGTAGTTTTAGACTATGAATCCCATGCCAAATGAACCTAAATGCAGAACTTACTCCAGAAGTCCCCACAAAGCCAAGTAAGAACTAGAACTCAACATCAAGCCAGGTTTAAGGTATCTTGACAAATTTGGTCCTCAAAGTTTTTTCTTTTTAGGTTATTGGGTTAAGGAAATTCTGTCAGGGCATTTAATCAGTTATCTATATTTCCTGACCAAAATTCATTTATCAATTGGCATTGTAGTATTGTCTTATAGAAAATCTGAATAAACTAATAGAATAAACAAATAATAGAAAATCATCTTTTGAAACCTCAGGACGGGAAAGTGCTAAGAACTCATAGTAATGTCCAGATGAGTTAAGAATCAGTTATGACTGGGAGAAAATATTTACAAATTATATATCTGATAAAGAACTACATCTAGACTATATAAGGAACTCTTACAACTGGATAATAAGGAGGCAAATGACCAAATTTTAAAACGGGTGAATATTTGAAAAGACATTTTACCAAAGAAGTTACAGAAATAGCCAATAAGTACATGAAAGTTACTCAACAGCATTAGTCATTAAGGAAATGCAAATTTAATCCACAATGAGACACCACGTCATTCCCATTAAGATGGCTATAATAAAAAAGACAATAAAGCAAGGATGTGGAGAAACTATAGCCCACAATCCTCATACATTGCTGTTGGGTATGTAAAATGGAGCAGCCACTTTGAAAAACTTCTAAGTGAAAGAAGCTAGCACAAAACACTGCATACTGTATGATTCCATTAATGCTAAATATTCAAAAAAGGCAAATCTATGGAGAAAGAAAGTAGACTAATGATGTCCTGGGGCTGAAAGTGGAAAAGAGGAGTGACTTCAAACAATTCAAAGGATGTTTTAGGGTGAAGGAAGTGTTCTAAAACTAGATTCGGGTAATGGTTACACAACTTAGTATACTAAAAGTCATTGAACTATATACTTAAATGAATAAATTTTATGATATGTAAACAGGACCTTAATAAAGCTATTTTTTTTAAGTATCAGTCATGAATTAGAAAGTAATCAATATATTGATGAAAGAAATTGAATAGATAAAATATTTTTGAAGAGCAGTGTGGCAATGTCTATCAACACTTTAAATTTATATATCCTTTGACACACCAATATTTTTAGGAATTTGCCCTATATACATTATACATATATACTCATATACATGCAAAAAAATATATGAACAATGATATGGCTGAAATATTGCATGACATTTTTAAAAATATTCTAAATGGCTATTATTAATAGTTACATAAAGTACGATATATCTACAAAATGAAACAGAATTTTTTTTAAAGAAGAGGTCAATATTTAGGTACTGTTGAATCTAAGATACATTGCTAAGTGAAAAAATATGTAACACATATGTTCTCACTCATATATATGTTTGTATATGCACAGTGTCTGAATATTATCTCTGGTGAGAAAGACTAGAGAGCAGTGTGAAGACTAGAGAGGGAATAAAGACCTTTACTTTTAAATAAAGATATATATCTTTCTACTATTTATTTTTTACAAGTAACATGTATTTCCCTTATTTAAAAGAAATTAATAAAAAGCCACTAAAAAAAAGTAAGTTAAAGAAAATAGTTGGTCGCTGCTTGAGGATTAACAGTTAAATATATTGAAACTATCTGAGGCAGCAAAAAGAAACCTACATTATAGTTACCATTTTCTGAAAGGATTATTCCAATAGCCTTTGAATTGGTGCAGTGAGGAAACATAGCTCTTAAAAATTTCAGTATGTAGTATATGTCATTATATAAGATTAAAAGTGGCCAATTCATAGATAAATTCAATCAAGATATTGCTCTCAGAGGAAGGAGGGACAATTTTCCCCATGCTACTGATGGTGGCAATCTGTTCGGTATAAACTGTTTTTCTGTGATGGGGGTGTATAAAAAGACTATCCTCACTCTATCACAGTAGGGTAGTAATAGTAACAGCTATTACTTATTGTGTCTGCTCTGTGCTGGGTACTCTACATATACACATTATCTCTAACCCTCGCATCAACTTGGCATAGTAAGAATTATTATCCTCTTCTCATTTGAAGAAACAGGCTCAGAAAATGAAATTCCTTGCAAAAAGATATACAGAGAGTAAGTGCTAATGGAGGTAGGTCTCCTTGACATCAAAGCTGATACTCTTCCACCACGTCTTACAGTAAGAAAGAGCACCATTAGAGAGAATATTTTTCATGATTTGACTAGCCAAGCATTTTTACATCAAGGTTCGAATTCTTACCTGTTCATCTACCTCTTGAAAACTGTCAACATCAGTGCCGTTTGCTTCAAACTTTCCACATGTGCCACTAAGAGATGAGCTGCTATCACTTATACTACCTTCCGGGGTACCTGTGACACTATCGCTAGCTGGCCGTGAAGATACAAAGAGGCTGATGTTATCAAAATCATCATCACAGAGCCTGTTCTCAGCATCCACCTTCTGTACTTTTGCTGGATTGTAGGGTTTTAGAAAGGAAGAATACACATATCCTTTTATAACTGGATAGGAATAAAAAAGGAGAAACAAGGTCATTTGTATACACTTTCCAAACATTTGTGTTTAGAGAAGCACATAGAGGCCCCTGAGAAATCTCAACCAGAAGAACGGTGGTAGTTCTGTACATCTTAAGCAAAAAACTTACTTCCTGTGTCAACAAGCCACCTGCTCGTACTCCCCAATGGATCCTTCTGTTCCATCACAGCCACTAACTCCCCTTCCAGAAGATTGATGTCATTTTCTTGTGTAGCATTGCACTTGCGCTTAGCTTGGTAGAGTTCCTCTGTACCGTATGTAGACAGAAGCTTGGCCCGGTGAGTATCAGTTTGACGTGGCACTTCTGGCTGGGAGAAGAAGTAAGGAGAAATTTTGGTTTAGGTAGATGTATAATAAAATCCTCACTGAGTTGATAAATATTTCTTCTCTGGAGTTTTTTTAAATGTTGAAGCCACACATGGATTTCTATGTTGAGGCATAGATTGGATTATTATTGTGAAATAGCCAACTGAGTTATACAGTGAAAAATTCTCTAGTTAGCACATGAGGGCAGTATTGTAGAGAAGAAAAAAATTCAACTGAGAAGAAGGTAGAGGTTCTAATCTCTCTTGGATGTTGAACAAGTTTTTAATTCTTCGCCATACTGAAGACAATCCCTTGCATATTATGCACTTGATAAATAATATTTAACTAAGTAAATTAAATATTTTTCTGGGAAATAATATCAGTAAATCAGGCAGAAGTCCAGAAGCCTGGACTCCATCCCAGTTCTGTCACTAAGTGATTGAGAAAGCCACTTAGTGGCTCTGATTCTTTATCTAGAAAAGTGAAATGTTTGAAATATACGATTTTACCCTATAAACTTCTATTCATTCATTCAACAGATATTTACACAGTGCCTACCTTGTGTCAGGCACCATTTTAGTTGCTTGGGATACATCATGTACAAAGCAGAAAAATATCTATAACTTTCCAGAGTTTATAATATAGATGGTAGAAATGGACAAGGAACTACATATAATAAGCAAGTAAATTATAGGATATTAGAATGAGATAAGTGATATGGAAAATAATATACTATGATTTGAACAAGGCAAATAAATGATAGTCGTTGTCATGAATGCTGCCAAACTCACCAGAATTTGCACATACTTCTTCTTTTCAAAACTAAGTTTCCTCTCAATAAAGGTGGCACTGTTATCCTTTACAAAATTAAGATTTTGAAATTCTTCTAGTACTTGATTCTGAATTTCAGAGATGTTTGAAACCAACAGTGGTCCCTATAGGCAGAAATAATACAGAATTGTTCTCAGACAACTACTTAACCATATTAGATATTGAATTTAGTAGAGCGGTAAAGAACAGCTGAGAAAGTAAAAGCTCCATAACAAAAAAATTAGGCCAACGTTAGAACTTCTAGATAAAAACGATCGAAATTGCTGTCTCCGGAAACCCCATTAAAATGACAGGGATAATTTTTTAAAGGTTCAAGCCTAATAAAAAGACAAAAAAAAAAAAAAATAAGGCTCAGGAATTGGCGGCAGCAGTCACCTCCAGTGTCCTGGGGTGGGATAATGGGAAGGGGAAAAAGGCTAAAACAAGAAGCATTGATTAAGAGTCTGTGATGGTTTTAAAACAAAGCAGCAAATTCTTTAACATGTTTCTTATCAAGAGATGGAGACCATGTCCGCTCTCCTCAGAACTGGGTGGGCCTTTCTGATCACTTCAGTGAGTAGAATGTTGAAATAAATAGAACAATGGAAGTGATACTATCTGACTTTCAAGTTTGGACTAAAAAAGACCATGCAGTGTCTGCTGGTTTCTCTTAGGATACTCATTCCCAGGAGGCCTTCATGACCATAGAAGAAGTTGAGCTGTACTGTGACCACTATATTGAAATACCAAGTTGAAAGATCAGAGAGGAGGGAGGGGAGATCTATGGAGCCCCAGCTATTCTAAGTCTCCAGCTGTTTGAGTCATCCATCATCAACCTATTACCAAGCTCAAACAAGGGACTTAAGGAAGTCTTTGAGATGACTCCAGCCCCAGTTCTTATGTGACTGCAACTTCATGAGAGACATGAAAATGAGGGCTTGAGCCCCGTGAACCCCCAGAACCATGAGAGATAGTAATAATAAATTACTATTGGTTGTTTCATACCACCACATTTGTTGTAATTTGTTATGCAGTTAGAGACAACTGGAACTGTTTTGAAGCAGTTAGATCCCCAGATTCTTTCGCATTTCAGTAAAGCTTGGTGATTGCCTCTTCCCTACCTTGGCAGAAAATAAAGTTTTCTTCTCTGTAAATGATAAAACAGTCTCCAGACTGGGGAGGGGTTGAGAACCCTTATTAGAAAGAGGGTAATTAAGTGACAGGATATACACTGGACTCAGAGACCCCACCAAGCAGGTCTAGCAGTCAATTGTATCCCTCTGAGCAGAAGATTCGAAGAGTCATCTTTGGAGATTCTGAGCAGCCCAAAAGGAAAGACCTATAGATGCTATTATCAGGTGTTCCCAAGTGAAATTATAGTCAAATTACTCTGCACAATAATGAAGCTCAGAGCTTTCAACTCTTGCCTATGTGCTCAATGCTGCCAATTAGTTTCCTATGCTTTATCAGCAATGAATAATCAAGTATATCAGACATCTAAGGCATACCTCTAACATGAAAGAAAGTCTGATGAAAAGCAAAGCAACTTGTCTAAATTGTAAGGAAATAAAAAACTTGAAAATTAAAATTCTGAGAGCAAAAAAAAATAAATCAAAAGATGGGTTTGAATATTAAGTTAGAATAATTTCTTAGGAAGTAGAGAAAAACAACAAAGAGATAGAAAATAAGAAAATATAACAAAATTAGAACAACCCAGGAGGTTCAGAAAGAGAAAAGAGAGGAAAAGGAAGAAAGTAAAATCATCAGTGAAAGTTTTTAGAAGTAGAAGACATAAATTTTCATGTCGAAAGGATCCCACCAAGTGTCCAACACACAAAGGTACATCATTAAATTTCAGACTGGCTAAGACAGTAAGAAAATTCCATAAGCTTTCAGAATGAGATAGAATGGGAGAAGTACATACTAACCAGACCTCAGAGTTCTCAACAGAAACATTGGAAGCTGGAAGACATGGAACAATAGGATGCCTTCAAATTCAAAAAGAAAAACTTAAATTTTACACCCACCCACACTATAACTTAAATGTGATGATAGTATAAAGACATTTTCTGATATTCGAGGTTTCCAAATTATTCTTTCCAATTTTTCTTTTTCAAAAAGCTACTCAAAAAGAAATTTCCTCAAATACAAGCATAAAGCAAGAAAGAAATCAACATGAAATAAAGAAATGTGAGATTCCACACAGAAGAGAGGTGAAGGAATTCCCCAGAATGGTGACAAAGTGTGATCCCAAGATTACTGTGGGTTATCAGATAAAAAGGGCAACCAGTTCAGATTGGACTGGGTCAGAAAGCTCTGAGAGAGAGACATAATTAATAGAATACCTCATACATCTGAATGTCTTAAGAGATGATTTAGCAAACTGGCAGATAACTCTAGACAAATAAAATTAAGCTACTGATAAAAGAAAAAACACATTATTAACTTTAGAGAAAACCAAAAAGCTACATATGAAAGAAAAGTTGTCATAGTGTGTAGCTGAACTCTAACCAGCGTTCACTCGTGCGCTGAATATCTTTTGGTTTCTTCTTCAAATTTATTCTCTTTCTTTTTCCATCCTGCTTTGTGCTCTGGGAGGCTGATCAATACAGAATGTATCAACAGTTTCCTTATGCTCTGGCTTCCAGCTGGATTCAGTCAATGAAAAGCATCCACAGGAAATCAGAATGATCGAAAGAAAGTGAAATAAGGATACAGCTGACCCTTGAATAATACAGGGATTAGAGGCACCCAACTCCCACCCAGCGCAGTTAAAAATCTGCATATAACTATTGACTCTCCCAAAACTTAACTAATAATAGCCTGCTGTTGACTGGGAACCTTACTGATAACATAAACAGTTGATTAACATATTTTGTATGTTATATATATATTATATACTGTATTTTTAAAATGAAGTTAACCAAAGGAAAAAAATTTTATTAAGGAAATAATAAGAAAGAGAAAATACATTTACAGTATTTATCAGAAAAAAAAATCTGCATTTAAGTGGACCCTGATAGTTCAAATCCATGTTGTTCAAGGGTTAACTGTATTTATTTCCTTAGTTTCCTTTCTGTAGTATTGACTTGTAGGCACAGCTCCCATCAGGTAACCCTCTCCAGTAAACTCTCTCTACACATTCCTATAACTATTCTTACCACAAGCTTAAAAATTATATAACTTTATTATCCTCATTTTATTTATATGAGAAAATTATTGAGATAGGGATAAATTAATTTGCCCAAAATAATATGGTGATGAGTGGGTATTAGAACAAGGTATTCTAGTGCCAAAGTCTGTTCTCTAACCATTGTTTAATTCTGCCTTTCAGAAACCTATAGAGTTATGCAAGATGTCATCACTGGGAAAACTGCATGCAGGGCATATGGGATCTCTGCATCACTTCTTACGAATGCTCATGAACCCATAATTATCTCAAAAAGTGTAAATATATATATAGGACATATAAAATATATAATAAAATCATTTGAATAAGGATTAATATCTCTAAAAATGCCTTTTGCTTTAGGGCATTATCAATTTGGCAAAAACAAAATACACTTTGCCCTTGTTCCATTATGGACTGCAATGTGAAAGATATTTAGATAATATAAAACAGGAACTGAAGACATCTTTAAAAATTCTATAACTCAGAATGGGGGTCAAAGGTACCTAAAATCACATGTCTTTTATGATTGGTAAATTCTTACCAAGGCTCAACTTTACTGTGAACTTATGAACCTGCCTTCCACCATATGGGACACACAAATCTCTTTCTATAGACCTCAGAATAAAATTTCCCAAAGAAATTGCAAATTAAATGAGTTTCATTGAGAAAAATATAAGAACAAAAATGAGTAACATTTTATAAATAGTGTTGAAGCAACTGGATGGCCATTTGGAAAAAATAAAGTTGCATCCATATTTCACATCATGAACCAGAATAAAATCTACATTGATCAAAGATTTAAATAAAAATTATGAAAATATGAAACCATAAATGCACTAGAGGAAATACGGGTGAATTTATGGAGCCTCCAGGCATGGAAGTCCTTTCTAATTATAACTCAAAAATCTAGAAATCATACAATGAAAGATTAATAAATTTTATTACATTAAAAAAAACAAACTTCTGCATGACAGCAACAACAAAAGTACCACAAAGTCCAAACACAAATGGTAAACTGGGGAAAATATTCTCAATTTACATCTCAGACATAAGTCTCATCTGACTAGTATATTTGTTGCTTCTAGAAACTGAGGAGGCAGGGAAGACCACCAACTCAACAGAAGAAAGAGCAAAAGACATGAAAAGCTGGCTCACAAGGAGAGAAATAGAAATAACTTTCAAAATGGGAAGATGTTCAACCTCTAGTAATTAGTAGAGAAATACAAATTAAATTTATACTTGAACCTATCAGATTGGCAAAAATGCAGAGAAATCAACACTCTCATATGTTTCAGGCGGGAATACAAAATGGCACAACCCTTAACGAGGGA
>NW_011888848.1:3785495-3787876 GCF_000151845.1 Pteropus vampyrus
AATAAAAATTATGAAAATATGAAACCATAAATGCACTAGAGGAAATACGGGTGAATTTATGGAGCCTCCAGGCATGGAAGTCCTTTCTAATTATAACTCAAAAATCTAGAAATCATACAATGAAAGATTAATAAATTTTATTACATTAAAAAAAAACAAACTTCTGCATGACAGCAACAACAAAAGTACCACAAAGTCCAAACACAAATGGTAAACTGGGGAAAATATTCTCAATTTACATCTCAGACATAAGTCTCATCTGACTAGTATATTTGTTGCTTCTAGAAACTGAGGAGGCAGGGAAGACCACCAACTCAACAGAAGAAAGAGCAAAAGACATGAAAAGCTGGCTCACAAGGAGAGAAATAGAAATAACTTTCAAAATGGGAAGATGTTCAACCTCTAGTAATTAGTAGAGAAATACAAATTAAATTTATACTTGAACCTATCAGATTGGCAAAAATGCAGAGAAATCAACACTCTCATATGTTTCAGGCGGGAATACAAAATGGCACAACCCTTAACGAGGGAGCCAGGCAATACTAGCGAGATACATGTGCGTTTACCCTTTGACTTAGAGATGCCACTTCTAGAAATCTAACTATACATCTGCCCATGTCTAAAAAGACTCTGGCACTATTTGTAATCGAAAAAGGTTGGAAATTATCTAAATATCCACCAATAGGAACAGGTTAACACATAAAAGAATACATATTGTATGATTTCGTTTATATGAAATACAAACCAGGCAAATCAGTCTGTGGTAATATAATCAGAAAGCTGGTTACCTGTGGGGGACAGTAGCCTGGGAGTGGTCATGAGTAACGTTAATGGGACCCTGGAAAGGGCTTAGGTCTAGATCTGCATGGTGGTTACACAGATGTACATACATGCAAAGGTTCTTTGAGATACACACTTCAGACTGATGCACTTTAGTGTATATAATCTTATAAGTAATACTTCAGTTTAAAAAGCTTAAAAATATGTGACTGATCAGAAGAATACAAATCAAAACCACAATGAGATATCAGTTCGCACCCACTAGGATGCTATAATAAAGAAGACAGATGTGAGGAAATTGGAACTCTCACATCTAGAAATTCAACTCCTAGGTATATACCCGAGAAAAATGAAAACATGCATCCAGTAAGAACTTGAATATGCATAGCAGCATTACTCATAATAGCCAAAAAGTGGAAATAACCCAAATGTTCATCAACTGCCGAATGGATAAACAAAATGTGGCTTATCCATACAATGGGATATTATTTGGCAATAAAAAGAATTATGTACTGAAACATACTGAAACATGGATAGGCCTTGAAAATATTGTGCTGAGTATAAGAGCCACATATTGTATAAATTCTATTTATATGTGGTTCTTATATTGTATAATTCTGTTTATACCAATGTCCAGAATAGGCATATCTGTAGAGACAGAAAATGGATTGGTGGTTTCCTTGGGCCGTGGAAGTTAGGGGGAAATGTGGAGTCCTTGCTAATGGTACAGGGTTTTAGGGGGTGTGACAACAATGTTCTAAGATTGACCACAGTGATGGTTTTACGACTCTGATGAATATACAAAAAACTTTCAATAGGTTGACTTTATGGTATATGAATTATTTCTCAATAAAGTTTTTACCCCCACATAGGGCTGGTAATACAGTATCAGATAGCTATGCAGTAGACTAGTATGAAGCTGTAAAAGGAATGAGGCAGCTCTCTCTGTGTGCTGACACGGATGATAAAAAGCAAGTTGCAGAAGGGTGCTATAATATGCTAGTTTTGTGTAGGGAATAACAACATATACTTTTTGCATTTACTTTTACCGATGCAAAGGAGGCCTAAGTAAATAAAAATAAACTAATAACCGTAGGGGTGGGAGCAGGAGATGGGATGGTCAGGCGACAGAGGTGGGTATATGACTGCTTATACATTTTTATATAGTTTTGCCTTTTGAACCGTGTAAGTTAGCAATTGTTTATTCAACTTAAAATAATTCAAAGAATAAGTTAAAAGTTAGAGACACAGTAAAAAATAAAGTAGGGGAAATTTGTTTTCCTCTAAATGTTGCCCATTAAATATCTAATCAGCTGAGTGAGAACTAATACACTTGAAACGAAGGGCCAAGAAACCAAGCTGATTTTAAGCTGATAATAGGTTGTAAATATCCTTCTTACTTTTCAAGAAATAATTATAAAACCGTATCTTAATGAAAGGCTAAATGAGACACACACACACGACTTCTCTTCCTTGGAAAAAACAAAAGCGAAATGAAGACATTAGACAGTTATTCTACTTCTGTCATTACACTGATGTGTCTTCCTTTTGGGATCCACATCTTACTCAGGCTTATCAATTTAAAAACTGTAAAATGGGAA
>NW_011888848.1:3787926-3804511 GCF_000151845.1 Pteropus vampyrus
AATATGCTAGTTTTGTGTAGGGAATAACAACATATACTTTTTGCATTTACTTTTACCGATGCAAAGGAGGCCTAAGTAAATAAAAATAAACTAATAACCGTAGGGGTGGGAGCAGGAGATGGGATGGTCAGGTGACAGAGGTGGGTATATGACTGCTTATACATTTTTATATAGTTTTGCCTTTTGAACCGTGTAAGTTAGCAATTGTTTATTCAACTTAAAATAATTCAAAGAATAAGTTAAAAGTTAGAGACACAGTAAAAAATAAAGTAGGGGAAATTTGTTTTCCTCTAAATGTTGCCCATTAAATATCTAATCAGCTGAGTGAGAACTAATACACTTGAAACGAAGGGCCAAGAAACCAAGCTGATTTTAAGCTGATAATAGGTTGTAAATATCCTTCTTACTTTTCAAGAAATAATTATAAAACCGTATCTTAATGAAAGGCTAAATGAGACACACACACACGACTTCTCTTCCTTGGAAAAAACAAAAGCGAAATGAAGACATTAGACAGTTATTCTACTTCTGTCATTACACTGATGTGTCTTCCTTTTGGGATCCACATCTTACTCAGGCTTATCAATTTAAAAACTGTAAAATGGGAAAAGAACACAAAATATAAATTGATCAACTTCAACACAGCATCAGGCAGGTGGCGCAACGTTGGTCCCACCAATGAGCGGAGCAAAGCTGAAGGGTTTGGTGTTTGAAAGGGAATCTCCAAAGAGAACTACAGTGTGGAAGTTATAGCAAACCCAAACTACGAAACTTTTAGCTTCCTGTGGTGGAGAGCAGAAGACTGACAGGCTTCAGTTAAAGTGGAAACCACACACACACACACACGCACGCACATACGCAGTACACTCGCGCACACTGACAGGCTTGTTTTGCATGGGTATGGTTTCTGACAGATCCTGTAGGCCGAGGTGGCCAGGTGCTGGAGCTGTGCTTACCGGCTGCACTGTGGAGTAAAGCTGCTGTGCTACGAGCATCAGGTCCCTGAGGAGGGTGATGAAACTGCACAGGCAGTTGGACAGAATCTTCCGTGCAGCCTGGTTGAACACCTGGAGCTCTTCCACAAGCTGGGCGTTGAGGGCCTCATATTCCTTTTTGGCCAAGTTCGACTCATCTCCTGCCTCTCGCTGCAGGTAGCTGTTGTAGTCCAGCAGTTTGTCATAGCGTTTCTGGATGAGCTTCTGAGGCCCTGGGAACAGGGACAGCAGGGCTGACAGGGGTGTCAGGACGAGTTTCTGTAAATGAGCTACCTGCCAAAAGAGAAAACAATCTCGTCACAGAGCAAGGAATGAACAATACCATGTCCAGTGCTGTTATCAGTGGGCTTACTTAGTCCCTGCAGCAGCACAGCAGGAGACAGAAAAGTATCTAGCCAAGTTAAAGGGGATGTGGTCATTTTTTCATCTAGCTAAACCTGTTCAAGAACTTCAAACAGCGACTCGACTCTAACATTGAACCTGAAAGACTGGAAGGAAGAAGAATATAAAAGTGGAAGTCTGCACACCCAAAATATACTCCACCTTTCTCTCTACAGCCAGTGGTTTGTCATTGGGGTCACTTCCTTCAACATTTCCCCCTTTCTCTTCTTTCTAATCTCAGAGCCAACACATGGTGGGGAACAGGGGCTGATCTCTAGCCTTTGACTGCCAAGACTGTGTAAGTGAGTCACCAAATCGTTTTGCTAACAATAGAAAGAAGATAGTTGGTTTTAGAAAAGACTATGTCCTCTTCCTCCCACATCTGCCTCAATTTCCTGACTACCCTGGAGGCTAATTTTGGTAGTGGAATTGTATCCTCTATACAAATAGCAGCCTTGTTATAAGTATTCTACTCCTGTAACGGAAATGACCACAGAGTAATTGTTTCCTCCTTAAATATACTAAAGGATTAAACTAAGGATGATTGTGTCAAAAACTGCTACATTTTAAGATCTGAGTCATTGAAAATGAACTTCATATTAATGCCTAACCCCATGCTAGACCCTGAGGACCCTAGATTTAATTTCTATTTCTCTTTCCTTTCCTATCCTGAAGTGCGATCATATCTCATGTTTGCTGACTGCCTAACTTCACCCTTTATCATACATGCTTGGGTTACATGCTTATGTTATGGCAATTTGGAAGCAGGTTTCCTTTTGTACCCCAAAAGATGTCCTAGGGAATCAGATCTGAGTGGCAGCTGGTATTAATTAATTTCAATGGCCTCTGGTAACTTTGTCTGAACTCCTGGGAAATCTAGAAGACAGGAGAAACCAATCTCTTATTGGCACCCGCAGTAGCCAGCACAGATTAAATTTGATGTCTAACTTATAAAATAATCAATATACACCTGCAGACGGTTTAATGAGTCCTTTGGCTAAGCAAAGAATCTGTTTATTGTTCTGGGATAAATTGCTGTGTTTATGACGTGATCAGACTCTACAGTTAATCTAGTTACATTATTACAATATAATTACTATATATATATGTCCTGTGACCCATAGACATGAACCAACTCTCCTGGACATCAGAAATGTGGTTGGAACAAAGAATCAGATTTTATTTTAATACCTTGTCCTAAATATGTAGGTAAGTATCTCTTGTGGATAGATAAAAACAACTACTGTGCCTTTAGATAGATTTTGAGCTCTTAATATTTGATTTTTAAAAAGAGTTGAATATGCATTATCCATAAAAAAGTTGCTTTTATGTCGAGCTTTCTGATAATTATTTAAAATTATCCTAATGTATCATCTTGTGGTTTTATGCAAGGTCAGGAAGGACCTTGCCTTTCTTGTCTCAAATTCTGGAGCATGCTTGATGAGGGAGAAGCTATATATCATCTTTTTACATAGTGCTCGATAGTATTTATTGACTTAGTTAATAAATTGAAATTAAACTAAAGAGCAAACCCTTAAGGACTTTTCTAAAATGTGCTCTCTGTAATTAAGCCAAGAAAATGTGTAAGTACTAGCCACATTTTTTTCATTTAACATGTCATAACAACTTCTCTTTCCCCCTCATTTATCTAATCTATTTAAATCTTAGTTCAGATGTAATCTTGAATTTCCATTTTCTCCTACCAGAGAAGAGAGTTGCTTCTCAGTGTTTTTTTTTGCTGTAGCGGAGGCTGTATCGCATCCTAAGATTTGGAAATATGTGGGGCTATTCATTGGACGTCACGACTTGAAATGGAGGGACACGACTGAGGTTTACAGCCCAATATGCAACAATGCTAAACACCCTTCTACAAAAGGGCTACCAAATGAAGATTTGTCTGACCCCAAATGCCAATAATGCCAACACAAAGATGCCGCTTTCGAGGATCTTCAAGATGGTAAAGGAGACTTTTATATTTTTTATGTAATACTTGAAATACTATTACAAAATAATACCTATGAAGCAAAAGATGCTAAGTTAAAATCAGTATTACTCAGACTAATTTGCCACCCAAATATTTTCTCGGCTCAAGCATATTTTTTGTATGATTCTCAAGCTATGTTTTGTGATTCTGTGTATTTTATAGAACTCTTAGAAAACAAATATTTACCGCAGAACAGAAGACACAAGATTTGACTTACGTAAAAGCCCTTTCTCAATAGGAAGACTTTACGCTCCAGCATAGAGCGTGCTAATAAATTCCCATCTTTAGAGGGGGCTTCCCTCCTCTTGTAAGGACTCTGGGCTTTTCCAGAGATTCCTTTAAGACAATCACAGCTTTTAACTTAATAAATGCTTGCTACCTCACATGCAGACTTAAATTAAAAACTGCTTAGACACCGACTATCCATAGAAACATAGTCTGAGACCTTCTGAAATTTTGATTATAGTAAAATCCTCACTAATCCACTTGAAAATAGTTAATGATAAAAAAATATTCTGTTTAAATTTACTAATTTTGACATTAGTATTTACTTTAGTATATGTTTTATTTCTAACTTCAGAAAAATAAATGAAAAGCAGCTCTTCTTTTAACCTTACTATTGAATTTGCTTTTATCTGTGAATATAAATAACTTACAAAGTCATCGCAAGGATTTAGGGCATTTCCCGGAGCCCCCAAAGAGCCCCTCTCCTCCTCATCTTTGCTGCATGAAATCTCCTGGAGCTCCATTACACTCTGCAGAGCTAACGGCATGGCATCCTGAAACCCAAGAATAAAATTACAAAAAGGGCAAAGTTCTGAAGTCAGTACAGTTAAGCATATCCCAAATGTGCACTTCATTATTATAACCCTCTGTTAACCACTGAGAGATACGAAAGGAAAAAAAAAAAAAAAGTGAAAAAAATCGGTTTATATGTAACAATCTATTTTCTTTTCTCCTTTATTCACTTTCTCACGTTGCTCTGTATGACACCCTCTTTTATTAAGTGGAGTCTGTCTTAAATTCTCTCACTGGCTATTCTTCAGCATTCAATTCTTATAGATCCCCTATGTTAAAAATCACACTTGTTAGATTTATGTCTTCAGTTTTCCTTAATTTAATGCTCTCTTTAAGAGAAGATGCTCATACTTTTGTTGAATCAGTTGGTGGAAATAGACCTTTCTGTAGATGTTCTCACGAGACATCTATTCCTTGAAATATATGTCAAGGATAGGGTTCCCACTGCCCTCTGGCTGTTACAACAACTTTTTTTTCTTTTTCACGGAAGGCAGTGCTTTTGGACGAGATTAGTAAACCCGATTGTAAAATCAAGCTTTGCATCTGTTAATAAATAAGAAAAAAATGTGGCTTGTTGGTTACGTAGCATAGAACTTTGTCTCCAAATCATTGTGCCTGTCAGCCTTTGGTACTGTGATATTTAAGCATGCAAACATCGGTGTCCAAAAACAAATATCTGAGAGAAAACTAGAAAATGGGAGGGGACCATTTATTAACCAAGTTACATGTAATTCTACTAACTATGTCTCATTGTTGTGACCATTGTCAAGATATTGTTAAGGACAATTTGAAATATCTATTAATTTGATTCTGAGCTATCAAGAGGCATTACAAAACACTGGTTATAAAATATCTAGAGGTGCTCAGTTTGCCTTAGAATTGTATGATCACCATGTCCTTTTGTGGGGCTGGCTGCTAGATAGCAGACAGCTAAATTGGAGACCCAGCTATGTTTTTTTTTCTTTTTTTAATGGCCTTTATGTTATGTACTTTTTACTTTATAACTTCTCTAATTTCATTTATATCCCCCTTTGATTTTATTTTTCTTTCAGTTCTACTCTTAAATTTGCAAATATATGTTTTAGGTACTAGAAAGAGGTATGGTAGGAAAATCAGACAAATAAACAAAGAAAATTTTTGCTTTGCCTGCAATTTCGCATTAATGAACTTATCTCTAGTATAAAGAAAGTATGCTGATGGTCCAACACCACATGGCAATCATGTGAGCAAATGTTCCACAATCTGGCGATTTGGATGGGGGAAGGGGGCGCAGGTAAGGTAACGAAGAACAAAACCTGAGTCTTTATATTGGCTTCCTTCACCAGCAATTTGCAGCCTTCCAAATTTGATACAGTAGGTGTCATCATATAAATGAATATAACGGTCACATTTACTCTTCTTAAAAACCACTGCCGTCAATATGCTTGTAGAAACAATTGAAAACAGTTGGGTCTCACCTACCTGTATGTTTTGAAGACAGAATGAAATGTTCTTCACACAGTGCCTCACAGTCTTTTCTAAAGATCTAAATAGCTTTTCTTCTCTATTAAAAGTGTTGTCTTTCACCTAAAATACAGGTGAAAGTATTTATTTTTATAACTCAAATGAATCTGGTATTTAAAATAATATACCACGAGCCATATTGGCCCAGTACATTACCAAAAGCTCCTTGTCGAGATAAAAACCTTTCATGACGTACTGACTTTCTTTAACACAGCACTGTTTGTGTACCAGCTCACAGTACAACTGATGTTCAGTTAGCACAGCAAAGTCACATGGTCCAACTTAACTTGCTGTTCAGTTTTCATACAGCTTCGCCTATGTCATAGTAGCTGTAGGATGTAAAATTTTCTCTGCTGTTTTTAATGGCACATATTATGTATGTACTCTTAAATTATATCACATTTGTGGATTTATAAACTATTAATAAAATTAAATTAAAATTAAAAATTTGATCTATTGACTGGAATTTGTTGTTTTGTTGATATGACTTATTACAATTTATTTCACAGTGATCATCTTAGCAAAATTGTCTTTCTGTTAGGAAAACTCAGCAGAGTTAAGATAGTGGTCACATGTGTTCAGTTATTGTTTGCTATCTTACATGTTAAGCATTCAGGAAAAAAACGTTTTTCATATGCTTGTGGCAGTTTCTAAAAGCACACACTTATTATTTCTCTTGATGGTGAGAAGTATTTCTTGGCAATCAAAATGGCTACACAAGGTCAGAAACAGCCTTGTGCTGGCAAAACCTGTGTGAACACACAAATGTTTCGTGGGATATGGTATGTATTTTTTGGTTTGCTACTGGATAATAACTGTAGCTGTCCTCAGTTCATACATTTGTTAAGATGGTCAACCTTAGAATTGAATGCATAGAAAATGGTGACATTTTATTTTTAAACTCCTTAATATTGCTTACTTAGAAACATTTTGTTTAAATGGGCAGCATAGTTCTTTGTAATCCACACAGAAGTTAACACCTTCTGCTTTAGGATCTTTATGCTCTAACCCAGTTTGATTTACATAACAATAGGCTGTGTGGATTTTTTTTAATGCAGTTTTTAGGAACTCATTACTAGCTATTTTGTTTTGTATATCTTGGCTGGGGCCCAGGTGACTTCTAAAGTAAGAGATTCAAGGATTACACTGTGAGAAGTATTGCCCATTTCCACTCCTCCATAGCCAAGCTTTTCTCATGCTGCTTTATTTTGCTAGAATATGCTGCTCTCACAACACTAATTATTTAAGCTATTCTCTCCTCTGATGGATTGAAAGTATTTGAGATTATTTTTGTCTTAATAATAATAATAGCTAATATCTATTAAGTACTATATTGCAGACACCATGCTAAAACCTGTCTTCCATTTTCCCCTTTTAATTCTTATGTGACCCTATGAGGCAGATGCTACAATTAACCCCACTGCAGAGATAAGGAAGCAGAGGTTCCGGGAGGTGAGACTGTTGACGTTTCCCTGTCATCCGCTTACTGACAGAACCTGCACCTCTACTCTAAATTGGACACATGGCTGACCTGCCGGTGACGACTCTTCCCACAGTCCTTTGCAGCTGGCTCGACCCGCGGAACTGGGTTGGGCAAATAGGATGTGAGCAAGTGAAGTTTCTTTTCTGAATCTTGGCCTTATAACACTGTCCCTAGGACTCGAATAAAGACATGGCAGTGACCCAGCTTTAACCTGGCAGATGAAGACAATATGTTTAGGGAACAGCACAGCACAAAATCGGGGAGAACTGGGAGCCAGAAGGATCTCACGCAGCTGAACCCATCTGGGCTCCATCTCAGGATTATTTTAAGAGAGAGAAATAAATGAAGAGCCTACTTAAGCTTAGCTTCTGTGTTTGTTTTACAATCTCTCTGCCACAGAAGCTTGGCCTTTACCCTAACTAATATCAGAAGTTAAAAGAAACTTGCCCATATTAATAGCTAGAACCAGGATTCACACCTACGTTGTCTGAATTCAGAACCTTGTTGTATTCCCAGTCTGTAATATAGTATCTGGCACCTAAGAGTTCAATACATGTGTGATGAATGGAATAGAATTTTCCTCTTGGGTAATAATTTCATACCCTAACTCCACCAAATATTTCCCTTGAGCTGCTGACAAGTGCAAAATTGACTGATTTGAGATTTATCTCTTCTACAGTCCAGCCTATGCAGCTGATTTTCTGATTAACAGTGAAATGCTTCACTGCTGACAGGACATCCTCTCAAAAGATTAAGGGGAAAATCTAATTAATATCCCTCCAGGCCACTTTAACTACAATTCACTTTAGTTCACAATTGAAAAATACCAGAAGCTGATGATAAATATGTTAAAGGATGTAACAGCTCCTACAAAAGCCTGCCCAGAATTAAGGCCTGCCTACTGTTCCTCAACAGAATTGTCTCCAGTCAGAAGCAACATCCCAAAGAGTAGGGAAGAATTTTCTGCGCAATATTTACATATGCCTCTGGAGGTTCCATCTCTTCACAAATGAATTCCCAATTCAATTTTATTATTGTTGTCTTTAGCTGAAATATCTTGACTTTTCTTTCCCTGATCTATGGCCACACACTGTAAATGTCCCAAACTTCCCACATTACAGCTTTATATTGAGAGTAGGGACCTGGAGTTACCTCCTTTATACAATGGGTCCAGTGAATCCTTAGAAGAATATAAAGAAGTAAGTAGAAGAATGATATAGCCAAATCATAGCCATGTGTTCCAAGAATGTCCTTATTGAACATGGCATGGGAAAGTCGTAGCAGCCACAAGAAGAGACGAGAACGAGGCTTGGAAGAAGTGAATTATACTCATAAGTGCTAGAGAGGGGGTCACCATATGCCATGCAGGGCCACGGTGGGTCACTAGGTCTTGGTCAGATGGCAGGAAGGAGTAAGGGGAAAATATAGGCCCCAGTCTTTATTGGAATTTTTTTTTTTTTTTTTTTCCTGTTTTTTTTGGCTGAATTACAGAAAACAAATAGAAGACATTGAAAAGAGATAAAGGGGTAAACAGTTTAGGATTATCTAGTTTGAATAATTCCCTTAGGCTTGGAGCTATGGGGGAGGGGAGGGAAGAGGAGAGGGTGGTCTGTAATTGCTTGGTGCCTAGCCCAGGGATCCCTGGCAGAAGAATATTGGCTTTGTGTGTGAGTTAGATGAGGAGGTGGTTGGGACTATAGACTCAGGGTTGGTTGGTTTGCATAAGAAAGAAGTGATTCCAGCTGAGTGCTCCACTATCTTTAAGAACAGGTTAGCCCTGGATGGGGCAGCTCTCCACAGTTGGCAAGCTTTTTAAAAATGCCAAGACATTATAAAATACAGAAGTAAAAGATATGATTAATGCCATGCATAAAAGTGTTGACATCCGTGTGGAAAGTAAGAAGTCAGCACATTAAAGGTAAATAACAATACGAGACAATGATAAAAAGTAAAGATGATGATGACAACGATGATGATAATGATGATGCCAATGTATACTGAGTACTCATGTGTTAGGTACTTTTTTTATATGCGTCATCTCATTTAATTTTCACAACCACTCCATATGTCAAGTCCTAGTATAATCCCCAATTTACAGATGATTACACTGAATTTAAGATATATGCCCAAAGACAGATATTCATGAAGTGGCAGAGGCGAGGGTTCAAACCCAAATCTGGATGATTTCAAAGACTGTGCTCTTAATTTCTGTCCTGTGCTGACACCTGCAAATATTAACAGTGCCTCAATGGGGATATACTCGGGAAGTTTGTTAGGCATTCAGAGGAGGAAGAGGCCACTTCTAGCTTAGTGGTCAGAAAGCTGCAGAGACAACGGGAAAAAAAAGGGGAAAAAATAACAGAGCAGCTAAAGAGTGAGGTAGATGAAACTGACCATCTAAAACCAATGCCGAACCTCCATACAGTTAGTTGCTTCTAGTTCAAATTAAAAGGCTTAGTTAGAGATGTTAGCATCATAACGGGGAACATCAGGCAAATGAGAAGGGAAAAAGTATTATAATATTGTGGGTCCCAGGCCTGGCTGGTCCCAGGTCTGGCTGTGATCCAGGCTCATGGCTAGTAATAGGACCCCGGACTTAGAATGTCACATTAGTGCGGTAGGGCGCGTGCATCTAAAATATATAAATATAATTCAGCTTATTGTATCACACATGTGTGGCTGGATGCCACTATTGTACTCTGATCTATATGGAGCCATGTGGTCCCCTGGGGAGCAGAAGGGGAGCAGAAGAAGAGCAGAAGCAGAAGCACGCTTCCCACAATAGAACTGCACTCCCCCAATAGAACCGCGCTCCCCACAAAAAAGTTGGTGCCTGCTGTTTCACTCTCATGTCAACCCCTCATGCATTCTTTCAACTGGGCGTCTCACCACCTAAACCTTCCCTTCTCGATCAGCTCGGAGCTGACAAGTATTTTAAGAACTGTCCTGCCTACTTTTTTTTTGTTTTTTAAAAAGCTTTACTTTTATTAAATGTATTGGGTAACATGGGTTAATTATATAAGTTTGAGGTGTGAAACTTTATAAAGCAACATCTGTGTACTCCATTGTGTGCTCACCACTCATAGTTTCCTGATACCACCATATATTTGACTCTCTTCACCCAATTCATCCTCCTCTTCCACCCCCACTTCCCTTCCAGTAACCACTTTTCTGTTGTCTGTTCCTACGAGTTTGTTCGTTTGTTTGATTGTTTCATTTGTTTATTTGTTGCTTTGGTTAGAAACCCACTGCACCACCTCCAGGCCATAAATTTTCTATCTAGTTATTTTCAAAGAGTGTTCCACTGATCATTTACTTCAAGGTCATTTAGCTTCAAAACACCTGGAGTCTATGTAAGCCTACAGACTTTTAGGTTGCACCTTTGAACCATGTGGAACCCTGGAATCTGTCTTTTAGCAAGCTCCTTGGGTAATCTTACGCACATTAAAGTTTGAGAGCCTTTGCTAATCCATCCATTACTTATTAGGGTTTGAGATTAAAGTGGTTCAAGTCAGGCTAACAGCTGACACAAAACAATTACCCGGTAATATAATGTGCATCTTTTTGTTGTTGTTTTTATTTTTGTTTTTCGAGGATGGGGGAGGCAGGGGGGAAAAGGGCATAAGAGGCAGGAAAAAAATCTCGCCAAGATATGCACATGAACACTTTTTATTATAGTTGAAATAAAGATAAGATGAACATCGAGGGGTCCCTAAAAGAAAGGGAGATTTTTTTAAAAGCCGAAAGAAGACAGGGATGAAAGGAGGGCATTGCCCTGTGTGAGATTATGTGCTAGCTGATGATGAGTGTCAGGACTCCTGGAGCATTCCTTGTTGAGTCCCGCCCTTTTGTCCTTATTTCTGCTTTGTCTGCTTCCTGAATGGAAGCACCCCGGCTAAGTGTCAAAACCACCCTCAGTCCATTTCCTCTAAAAGAGAAAGGGAGAAAGGAACACCTTTGGACAATTACCTTTAATCTCCATGTTCTAGAAACAGCTGTGAGAACAACAAAACAAAATCTCACAAACACATCATCATTCATGGTCCCCAGGGAAACCGTATGTGGCCCAAGAAGAAAAATTACCTGTGATTCTCCTCTAGTCAGAATCTTTAGATGATTTGTCACTCTTTTTGATTTCTTGCTAATTGAATGAATATTTAGTTTAGACAATTTATCTTTAAGTGATTCATCCTCATCATTCTTCTTGTATTTTAGAACTGAAAGAGAAGAATGCGGTAATGTATCTGGACATGTGCAGCATAGAAAGTGTGTGTTCCATCCAAAGTATTCAAGATCAATATTTATTTTACAGATGCAATATGCTCCAGCTCCACTGCCCAATCATAACACCAGCTGCCTACCCCACTGACCTTCATAAACCCAGCTGTCCAAGGGCGTGAACTCCTCAAAGCCCAAGGCTCAATCACCTCCCATACCAAAGAAATCCCGGATACTGGAAAAAAGCTCTTCCTTTCCTTTTAGATAAGAAATACACTTACTATCTGGGATCACTAGAATGAAGCATCAAGACCTAACTAAGAAAAGACATCCAACGGTAAGGCAATCTCAGATCCTAGAGTGGCTTTCTACCAGCAGAGAGATTTAAGCTAAGTTGAGTCACCTCTCTGAGCTTTACTTTTTGAATCTTTAAAATCATTTTCACTTGTCTTATAGTTCAAGATGTTAAATATCCCTAACATTCATTTTTGGTAAGGGTGTGAAGAGAAGGACAATCTTATACACTGTTAATGAGAATTAAACCAATGAAGTTTTTGTAGAAACAATTTGGCATAATCTTATAAAAATTAAAATATTCATAGCCTCTGACCAAGAAGTCCACGCAAACAACTCTGCTTTCCATGAGTATACAAAGTTTTGTTTGCTACATTTTTTTCTAATACAAAATTTTGGAAACAAACATTTTTTTCTAATAGCAAAATTTTGGAAACAATCTAAAACTGTATTGTAGAGAAATAGTATAATAAATTATGATACATTCATAAATGAAATACTATGAAACCATTAAAAAGAAGGCCATATTAACTGGAAGAATGCTTATGATATGAAATCCAGCAAACTGTAGCACTGTATGTGTTGCAGGAGGGAAGGAAAGAAAGAGAACAGAGTAAGGAGAGAGAGAAGAAAGAAAATAGAAAAAAAAAAGGCATAGAAAGTCTGAAGAAAACAAAAAAATCTAAGCTATGAAAACTAGAATCAAGGGAGAGAAAAATTTTTCCTCTTGAAAGCTTTGAAACATTTTAAGCAAACACAAAAGTAAAAAGAATAATGTAACAACTATTATCTATCTTCTAGCTTTGTCAAATCTTAATTTTGCTTTGTTTCTTCCATCACCATATATTTGACCACCTTTACTCTTACCTACTTCTCCCCTCCCCGCTTTACCTCTGGTAACCACTGAACTGTTGTCTGTGTCCAAGAGTCTCTGTTTTGCTCGTTTGTTGCTTTCAGTTTCATATCCATAGGAATGAAATTATATGGTTCTCAACAGAATTACTTTTAAACATATTAACCTGTTCTGTATTAGAATGTTTTTATTACTGATTTAATATCAATAATTATATATTCTAGTTAATAATCTTTTGTCTGTGATCTTTTTAATTTGTTTATGGTGTCTTTTACTCTACAACTTCATTTTTTACTTTACGCCTTTCTTTACCATTTGAATTTATTAATACAAATACATATTATTTTTGAATAAAATACAGAAAATAAAAATAATAAAAATAAATGAAGTGGTCAGACCAGTTAACTTCAAAGTCCTACCATTGCTTTAGTGTTGAATTGAGATTTAATGTTAAAGGACAAAGCCAATTATGAACTTAAGTTTCGACAAAGGTGGAAGCACTCGGATGATAGGAACTGTGTAATTGTGCCTCTTCTTTTGAAATCTACATTCTACTTTAGACATCAATTTTACATCTTAGCTAACAAATAGTTAACAATAACTTACTAATTTGAGAAAGAAATATACTTGCTCCCTTTAGTGGAGCTGTATTGCCAAAACAAAAACAAAAACAAAAACAAAAATCTCCATTCGTTGTGTGCTGGAACCGGAAGAGCCTGGTGTGTGTCAGCTGGGCCGCCTCACATGGACCATCACTTTTCAGCTCTAGCTTCACACAGCTCTGGTTACCTGGCCATGCCATGTCTCCCTCTTACTACACACACTGCCAGTAAGAGGAGGACTACGTGCTCTGGGTATCTTCAGCCAACGATATTTGACCAGGCGTGCAGTGGTCAAAAGAAGTTGAATACAGGGCTGTTTGATTAAAAAAAAAAAAAGTGTCGTTTTTATGCCTCATGATGTCCTGAACCCAGCAGGCCAGGCAAAACCACAATCTCCTCCCTAGCCTCTAAGTCCAAATATCAAATGATCGTAAGCACTGCAACTGCTGTAACTACTTTGAAATTCTGATTCTCAGAAACACAGGCAAAATACTCCAATCACAGGAAACGCACGATTCATTATATCTTTTCTTACCTAAATCTTTCCGTCTTTTAAATTCATTGATGTTTACGTTAATGCCTTTCACCGCAGCAAAGGCTTCCTCCAGGGCGCCGCGGTCCGGGTGGCTGGGAGGGGTGGAACCGCAGAGTTCGCACAGTAGTAGCGGGTACTTCATCACGCGCTGAATAGGTTTGATCATCAAGGAGCCCATGTCCAGTAAGTTTGGTTTGCCTCTACGATGCGGATAAATAATATCAGTTTCACAAACATTTGTCTTATTAACCCCCTTTTGGTTTTGTGATTTTTTTTCATGATTATTCCTGAAACTGTTTTTCTTTCTCTCCCCATCTCCCAATTTGGCTATGTGCAATTTCTAAATGAAAGCAAGAGCAATGATGACAGAAAGAAGCAGGGCTGAAAGATCCTACTACTAAACAAAAAGCTGAAAGAAAACAAACGAGTATATCTGTCCACCAGAATGGACCCAACGCATGATTTCCATCCATATTCCACTTACAGCGTTTTTTTTTTTTAAATACTAAGCTTTATAATAATAGTAGAAAACAACTTCAGAATGCATTTTTCCATGACAACCAAGAAAATACATTTTGCTGTTGGTATTTTTGTGATTATTAGTGAGAAAAATAAACTCATTGTAAAATCTAAAAAGACGGCTTGCCAAGTATAGTCAAAAGAAATCATCGTCTTCTGTCTTCTAACAAATTGAGAAGTTGCATTTATAATATTTCAGAGGTTCTACCACAGTCCCCCAAAGAGATTTATAACAAATGCCACGGTTCTCTAGATATTATTAATAACCGTCACTATCACTGATCATTGCTATTGCGCAATGACTTTCCAGGACTTTCTGTGTGAAATTCTTCTTAACCAACAGCTTTTCAAATAGCTACACAAAAGTGGGCACACATGCCTGATTCTTCTTTTAGGGGCTTCTCAGATGAGGACAGAGCCATTTCAACTGGCCAAGTAGTTCACAGGCAGTGAAAAAGCTACAAGCTTCGTGATGCCATTGTCTAACCCACTGGCATTCATTTTTCAGCCAGAATGCAATGGTTTTTAAAAGCTTCTTTATGCAAAAAGGCAAATAAAGAGACTTTCAGTCTCTTTTGGTGGATCGATATATTTGTTTTCCTTTAGGTTTTTATTTAGTAGATAGAGAATACAGAACAGTTTTCAAATCCTGATAGGTGAATTTTTCATTCTTCAATTATTATTTTTTAAGCACTAATATAGAGAGAAAACGGAACTTGATTGGAATAGTGAAACGAATCTAAAAAATATTGAATAAAATAAAAAATTCTCATTAAGAAAGATCTGAAGTTACCTTAGATACCGTAGAATGCACTCTTCATTTAATAGATGAGGGAATGTTGATTATCATGTGTACGTGCAAAATGTGTGCGCGTGCACATACACACACATCAGTCACTCTCTGTCACATCTCCCCATTTTATTTTCATCATAGCACCCATCACTACCTGGAATCACCTTGTTTCTCTATTTACCAATTTGTGCTCAGTTTCTCTGTCACCACTATATCTTTGGCATGACGTATGGTATTCTCTCAATGAATATAGGTAAACTGAATTTATAGATTTCTTAGATTTTCTGTAATGTGCTTTTATTTTACATTGATGCAGAAACTGATATTATTTATCCGCATCATAGATTTCTTAGATTTTCTGTAATGTGCTTTTATTTACATATTCCTTTTATTAGGACCACTGTGAATTCCCCAAAAGAAATTCACAGTGGTCCTAATAAAAGGATTTTGTTCACATGTTGAGCAAATGACGATAATATAATAGAGACAAAGACTAAAGTGAACCAAAAGGTAGCATTTATTTTAAGAAAAAAACAAAACAAAAAAAGGTTGCAAAGGAGTAAAATGTTGCTTTAATATGATTTACCTTGTACTTTCTACCCATTTGCATCAAATCTATTAAGGAAGGGAGGAAGGGAGATCAGGAGAAAGAGTGGCAAAGAAGATATGCAGGAGAGAGGCAGAGAGAGATGTTATTAGTTTCTAAGAGGACTGCGTGAAACAGATGAAAAAATATAAATCTGTTATGAATACTGAAAAAATAAGTAAAACATTTCTAACTGATGGCCTATCAATAGTAGGACCTTTGAATATGAAGGGCAAATTTTCTTATTTATCTTAAGCAGAGATTCTTCAACAATACAACAGTTTAGAGAACTAAGTAGAAATAATTCCATTAAATAATAATAAGTCGGGAATATGGAAGGTATTAACTTGACTAGAAATCATATTGTCTATATGAATATGATCAAAATTTCTTCTGAGTTTTTCCCTTGACTAACACTTAATATTATTTATAAATCTTCTAAAACTCACTAAAAATGCCATCAAAATATAATCAAACAATTCAATCAAAGAAAACTCAGTTTTAATAATATAATTTATTAGTATGGTCTATTGTTATATATCTATTTTTATATATTTAATTACAAAAAAATCTCCAGATATATTAAAAGATATCTTTGTATCTTTGAGCTGCTCTCCCTTCTTTCCTCCTTATCTGTCAAAGATCTTCCAAGATCTGTCAAAAAACCAAACTAAGCCCTTTAGCTGTGTACAAATTTTATCACTACTTCTTTTCCCATCGTTCTGGCATCAAAGTTCTATTCTCTCCCTTTTATGTTTCAAATGGCAATAATAACAATGATAAATGATTACTGTTTCTCTTAAAAGCATCACAAATGCAAATATTAAAAAGGCTTTCTCAAAAACCAGAAATTTCCCAGACACTTTTGTATTCAGACAGGGACTTTTGACAGTTGCCCAAGTGATGAGCCATGATGTTTTGACATCTGCATCACACAGATGAACAATATGGTAGAAAAGACAGAGGATGGTATAAGATAATGACACTCCAGGTGTTCAGTGTCACAAAACTCACCCACCTTATCCCACCCAGTAAGATTAA
>NW_011888848.1:3807846-3826185 GCF_000151845.1 Pteropus vampyrus
ATATACTCTGCCAAAAACAAGAGAGGCAAAGGGAATCTCCAGGATGATGGGAGGGGAGTTTCTAAAAGACAGTTGTGCCCAGTGTCATTGGTCCAAACTCGACAGGTCAAAAGGCTCCAGGAGAGGCTTTTTAAGGGAGGTGCAGTTGCTAGATAATGCATCTGGGTGTCTTGAATATGACTGGCTGTGAATTTGGCATTAATGATTAACAGAAAGAAAACTAATAAAATGAAGGAAAAAAAAAATAATCGTTAACTCCCAGAAAAACAAGTAATGATTTATTCCAAAATTTATCTCTGAAAAGAAATTTACTCAGGTATAATTCAAACACTGATTATTGATCTAATCCAAATTACAATGTAACTAGCTATATAGGGAGAATGGAGAGACAGGAAGAATATAAGTGTGCATGTACACATGTGTACACATGTGTGTGAGTGTGTGTGTGTGTGTAGTGGAGATGAGGTAGGAAAGAGAGACAAATTCTTGTCTTCTATAGGGGGAAGTCAATACATAAGACCCCAAAAGGAAAAACCAAACGTGTTTTTAGAGTCAAGAAGAAAAATTCCAAAATAATCAACTAAAAGATGTGAAAATGCGTGTGTTTACAGGATGAACATTTAGGAGCAGTTCAGAAAAGAGAGGACTACTACTTTTCTTAAGTCCTGTGGAACTATTTGGCTTTTTAAACCATGGCACATATAATTTTTACAAAAAAGAGAAAATTTTCAAAGAAGGAAACATGCAAGAATATCCAAAAAAAATTCTGAAAAGCAAGAGTACTGAGCTGGGATTAGTTATAATCTGATATCAAAATATCTGATATACCTGCTATAAAATATAAAGCTGCAAAAATGAAATCAGTTGGCATGGGTACATATATGGGTATGGGTATAAAAAAGAGTACATCTATTAGCACAAAATAGATGTAAAGAAATAAATATAAGTATGTATGGAAATTAACTACATGATAAATATGACATTTCTACTCAGTGGAAAAAATGAATTATTCAATGTAAGGTGTTGTGATAATTAGCTAGCCACATAGAAAAAATAATAAAAATGAACTCTACACCAAAATAATTTCCAGATGATCAAAGATTTAAATGTTAAAAATGAAACTATACAATAACCTGAAGAAACCATAGGGTTACACTTTAAAAACAATCTTGGTGTTTCTATACAATACACAAAATCCAACAGCCACAGTAGAAAAAAGTGATAAATCTATTTAAAAATTTACTCTGTAGAATTGTACAGATAAAAACAAAAACAGAATCATTCAATAACTATATTAAAAGTCAAATGATAAGCTAGAAATCATTTATAGCACATAAGACAGATAATACTTGCTAATTAAAGAACCATTATCAATCTATTAGAAAACATGAATATCTCAATAAAAGTGAACAATCAATAAAGAAGATAATTCATTAGAGGTGAAATACATCTGGTTAAACCATATGAAAAGTGCACAAGATCATTATTAATAAAAATTAAAATAATACAATACTATTTTTGGCCTATTCCATTGCCACACATTGTAAAGATACAAATATTAATTGTATCTAGTGCTGGCAAGTTGTAGATAAGTAGACAACTTATATATGGGTAATGGGAATATAAATTAGTTCAACTTTTCTGAAATTTTCTGGCAATCAGTATCGAATGCCTTTTGGTCTAGCAATCCCACTTTTAATTTCCTAAGGAAACAATTAAATTATTGTGCAGAGATCATGTATAAGAACGAACACAGCATCAATCTTCACAAGACAGACACAATTCAAGTATCTGTAAGTTATGGTCTGTGCATCAGATAGAATATTATGCAGTCATCAAACAATGGAGATTTATGTTTACTGCATAGAAAGATGTTCAGGATGTATTGATAAATGAGGTAGCAAGTTGATGTACGGGAAATATATAGCAGTCCTATTTTAGTTGGTATGTATATAGAGAAAAAACTACGGTGAAGTGAAAACTTCACATTTTAACAATGTTATAATAGTTAACTATAAAATACGACCACTAATTGTCCTTCCTGTCATTTTAATTTTTTATATTTTGCAGTATTTCTTTAATAATTTTGAAAATATGAAGCTTAAGAAAAGAGAAAATAACTTATAACATTTTGAAATTAATAAAAACCCCTGAGATCCAAAGGTTGGAATAGCTGGTCAGACATAGAACATATACAGAAAAGTGTGAAAACAAGAAGATCCAAAACTGCATTTCTGGAGATAACTAAATTTAGAAGAGGTATATTTTTCTTGCTTTAGAACATGGGACTGTATCAGATACTTTTTGGGAGGACAGGGGATTCTATGATTCTTGTCATTTTAATACTGTCTTTGATGTTTGCATAAAATTGTAATTCAAATTAATCATTTTAAAAGTTATAAATATCTTTGCTTTTCTCTGTACTTTTAAAAATGTAGATTGGAAAAATAAAACAGAAAAAAATTTAGTTTCTATTAAGTATGGGCTTCTTTTTAGGAGGCCATTTAAAAACCTACCCCCCTTAAATGTACTCTTGGCTCCAATATTCTTAGCCTTAGCTACTAAGGAGCCTCCCAATTACACAGCCCTTGACATTGCCTTTTACCCTTTCATGTTGCAGCTTGTGTGCCTCATGACCTGAGTGAGAGAAACAGGAAAAAAAATAACTCATGACAGAAGTGGCTTTGATGTTCATCCAGCCACATGCTGTGAATGCTCTTCCTCTTTTTCAATTTTAGATATATAGGATAGGCTAGAGGGGGCATGCACAGTCTGCTAACTCCCACACAGCAGGATCTGCGCAAAAGCTAGTGCCATTTTTTAAGCAAGTATTTCAATACAATGTACTATTCGTTGTAAGTATTCTGTATGGAGGAGCCTGTGCATGCTAACTGTATTAAAAAAAGTCTCTCGCTCTCTTCCTCTGAATCTCTCTCTCACACACAAAGACCTAGACTGTGGGAAAAACACCTAAGCAGAATTTGTACCATATGAAGTTCTTTAATCATCCAGCTATGTGAACCTCCAGTTCCAGGCACAATGATGGAGCACAGGCGTTATAATAAGATAGCAAGCCCTACCCCTGCATCCTCACCGACTATCATCGAAGAGAAACCAGGAAGGCCCTGGTGTGTGGAAGGACCAAAGACTCTCTTCTTCTATTACGCACATCTTCATAGTCAAATGACCCTGGATTTGGTTCTTCTATTATGCACATCTTCATAGTCAAATGATCTTGGATTTGGGAACTCATTGAATAAAACTACTCATATCTGTTTATACTATAGGATTTTTTTTTTTCTTTTGAAAGAAAAGACTTATAAAGTGAGAAAACCAGCTGCTTGTTTGGTCCAAAACTAACCAAAACTTCTCAGCTTGGCTGAGGTATAAAGCCTTAGTCCACAAGTCTCCTGGATGATGTCTGATTCTTCCACTTTGCTCCTGGAATTCTGTCTTTCCTCAAGGTTGTTCTGCACCAAAGCATGAATGACAGATACTTACAGCTTAAATTAATATAATTTTTACTTTGTAAATTTTGTATTTCTTGATGTAAAATTTCAGGAGTTTAGAATACACACACACGCAAACACACAAACAAACTAGGAACTCAAGAACTCACATAGTTGCTGATCATGCTAAGCCAAACGTATGCTTTTTAAAAGTCCTGTAAATTGGAGTTCATATTTCATAAGTCAATATCATCCTTTCAGTACTAATCAGGCTAGACATGCTTTACTCCTATAAAAATGGACGTCTTCCAAAATGTGTACATGTGTGCGTTGTTTTTATAAAATAATTTCTACATTGTCTTAGTGACCAACTATTTCATCTTAATATTCATTTTCATGCTATATATGTGGGTATGATTTTTTTCCCATAAATCATATGAGTCCAAATAAAGAGAAACCCAATATTTTACTTTAATATGTAAGGAATCTTTTCTTTTGTACATTAACCTATGGTAACTTCAAAAACAGTATGGTATTAATCTGAGATTTTTTAAGACTAATGTTGTTCTTAGAGAAAAGTATTTTTGGCACATTAAGTTTCCTAAACATATGTGTGATAAGCAGTTCCTGAAGAGCTTCTGGCACCAGCAAACATGTGATTTAAGTAAATTATATCCCAGGATTCTCCTAAAATGTTTGGTAAAGTATGTAGGATAATAATTTAATATGTAAGATCATCTCAGACAAACTTCAAATAAATGTACCAATAATGTTTATGGCAAATGTTTTTGAAATCTTGACTTATTTATTAAAAGCAATAAAACTGTAAACACTAAGAATTTTGATTTGTACAGAAATATTCAACAGCTTTTTCTTATGATTGTTACATTTGATTTCTATTATTAAGATAAAAGTACTTACTCTTGCATGTATATTTTCCTGTAAGAGAGGGGGAGAAAAAGTAAATTTGTGTAAATCCACATATTTGAGGTAAACATTATAAAACTTTAAAATTTCTATTATATAAAATAAAGTAATAAGTCATTTTCATGAATGTTTTGTAGAATTGGTCTCATCATGTTATAATCATGTCGCTAAAATTTTATTTTCGTATGTATGTACCATTTTTGTTTTACACTTTATATTTGGTTAAAAACTTGATTCAGATTGTAGTTAGTAAATTTTGATCGTTTAAGAATGGATTTAAAAGTCAATTTTTGTTTACATTATAAAAATAATCTATTAAATATAGCAATAGAAAAAATGGATTATAAGATTACGAAGAAAAGTGTAATTGACTTGTAGAAAAACAACTGTTGTGTGCTCTGTAATATCTGTGCATATAGAGATGTGGATTATAAACAATTTACCTTTTCGATAAGAGAATTCTCACAAGAACTTTCACCAGGCATCACTCAAGTAAAACTAAAGTCCTGTCAAGGCAACCTGATCTACCTCTCCTTCCATCTCCTCTCTACCTCATTTCCTGTTGTTCTCCTACTCACCCATCTATGGCAACCAACAGGTCAGCTTGTTCTTTCTAAAGCCCAAAGACAGACTGCTGCCTGAAAGTCTTTGCGCTTGCTGTTCTTCTGCCTGATTGCTCTCTCTCCAGATAAGGCTCACTCCTTACTCCTTCAGCCCTTTGCTCAAATGTTCCTTCTGAGTGAAGCTTTCTCTGACCAACCTTTTAAAAATTGTACCCTGCCTCCCACTGTACTCCTTATCCTTATTCTCAGCTTTATTTCTCTCCATAGCGCTTTGTCACTTTCTAATATGCTATATAGTTACTCAGTTTATTATTTATCTCTCCACTCTTGAACCTAAGGAGGGCAAGGATTTAGGCTTTCTTCGTTCTCCTCTTTAGCCTCAGTACCTGAAAAAGTGACTGGCACATGGCAGGAGCACAAAACATATTTGCCAAATTAATTAATTAACAATAAAAAGTGGGAATCGTTCAAGTTAAATTTCAGGAACAAGGGAGATGGAAGTTTTTCTCTAAAACTCTCATGTTGCTAAAGAGAAGTAATAATCTGTTTTAATAACCCGATCTCCTTGACCTCTGGTTTCCAGTCTTTTGGAATACAGTAAACATATTCAATATAAAAATATTTTGTGATTCTATTCTATAATAGTGGATGGTCTTTTCATATTCAATGATTGAGAAAAAATTCAATGATAAATACTTATGCTGAATTGTATAAATTTTAATGATCTTAAGTTTTTAAAAAGTAATCCCAGTACTCTATATATGTGGAAAATAATGGTATACAGATGTGTAAAGCAATTATTTCTTCACTCTTCAGACGTGTTTCATGAATGGATTCCTACACAACTTGAAATAATTAGGTTCTGCTGAATCTAAGACCTCCCAGTTGAGTCAAGCAGAAAATTGTAATTTTTTTAAAAAAATCAGCAGCTGCCACAATTTTAAGCAATTATTAACTGTTATTTGAAAAAGTCCTTTACTTCAGTGAAAGAAATTGCACCACCACTATCCCCTTGCACAATATTTTTGTCCATTCATTTCCTTTAAGCCCACATTCTTTCCCTGATTTCTATCCCCTTGTAATGAAGAATTTCATTTTCCCAATGTGCTCTGTGGATCATAGATCAGAAAATTTGGGGCAGTAGTTGGATAAAAATTAAAATGCAGTTTTCTATTGGAAACAAACTGAATAATGTGATTGTTTCGGGACCAAAACACATACTGAAGTTGAAAAAAGGATTCTTCTTTTAACTCCTAGAGAAGACATGGAAAATTTTTTTCTTTTTCGATTTCATTTATTTTACCAAATAAAACCTAAATATTATAACATAAATTGAACCCTGTGTTTATGGTAAGTATAACATTTTATGAAAAGGAGCCTGAGAGATTTTCCAACAGGTTTTCCCTGTTGGAGTTAGTGAAATAGCGGCACTACATTATAACATCTTTTTATTTGCTCAACATTTAAGAAAAAAAATCTCTCTCTTAGGATAAAACTTTCGAGAGGTTAACCCTAGCCAAGGATAATTCAGGCAGGAGGGAGTTCAATTGTGTTCATTTACCCACTTTATGGGATAAAGTAACTCAATATAGTCACAGCCACGCCTTCTATCCTGTGGGCTCATTATAATTTAACTCACAATTAATAAAAGTTTTTATATGGCTATTCCTTAAGGATTATAGTCTTTGTTCAAACGCGATGCCACATACCAAGGAACTGAAAGAATTTCCAAAAGTAATTTTAATTTTTATGAGACCACTCTATTAGAATAATATTATGAAATATAAAATGTGGTGAAAAATTGAGATCTATTCTTTTAGATTCTGCATCGCGTGAACTTCTACTTCCTCCCTGGATGGAGATGCCATAGCAGGAATGTGAGCAGCCAAAGTACCCAGGTGAGTATAAGTCGGAAGTTTCCTTCTATGGACAGTGGCCTTGGTTAGGAAGAGAAATATAGATACATTTATAACAACTAGACATGAAATTAGAAATATGTCTTCCAGCTAGCAAAAAATTTGGAAAAGCCCCTTCATTCTTTTTCTATTACAAAATAAACAGATCTCTAGGGCCTCTGAAAGGCAGCAGGGATTTGGCAGTATTTATAACTAGAAAAACAGTAAAAGGAGGCAGCAGACAGGCTATTCTAATTATAGCAACACTGGCTTTTATAGCTATTCTATTTTTCACTTTCCTCATACAGATCAGAAACCTTAAATAACCCCAAAGAGGCTGAATAACTGGATCTTTAGCAAATACCTTCTATAAGCTTAGAGACTATATTAATATGGCATTTCACACAATCTTAGGGGTCACTAATACAACTCTGTAAATGCTCCTCATTGAATAAATAAAAACCTGCAGATTTCCAATTTGTACGCTATCGGTGCAGATGCAGTACTGTGTTCCTGGATGGTTTCACTCTTTTCCTTCTTAGGGCCTCCAAACCCTGAAATGACCGCTTAGATTGTACCCATGGTCGTGAAAAAAGGCCATGTGCTTCGGGGAAAGCGGCGAGTGAGTACTGTGAGCATTTCTCTCTCTAAAGTGGTTCTTAACTGGAGGGTGAGCTCACAATTACCTGAGGGTGCTGGTTAAAGTGCCTAGTCCTGGACTGGACCCCCAGGGATCCTTTTTTTTGGGGGGGGGGTTCTGAAGCAGAGCTTAGGAATCTACATTTTTAATACACATCCCTGGTGGATCCGATGCAGAAGAACTCATACATCAAGAAACACCGCACTCATGTTTCAAAGGGATTCAAAATCATTTTCTGATTTTCTGGGCTTCAAAGAATAGCCAAAGGTTACGAGCTCAAGTCTGTTACAGACCCAGGAAATCTCTCTACCATCTTTTTGGAAATGAGTCTTGAACCCCACTGTGACAGCTTTCTGGTGTGTTACTTAAATTAACTCTAGTATTATTATTAAAATTTCCAGATGGTTTTGTTTATCTACCCAACTGGAAGGTGTGTTACTAGGAGATATGAACTATGCTTATACATATACTTAAAAAATATTTTCAGCTTTATCTAGCACTCTTAATAAATATTTATTAGGCCCTTAATAAACATATTTTAATTTTGGTTAAACTGCAACCCTAAGTTGCTTTAAAATCCTCTTTAACTTCTGTGCGAGAAGCCACTTCTCTTGTGGATATTACTTCAAACCCAGTTATTCTAATATTCCCTTGCACAGTAAAAAATGGAGGCCACACCCAAAATTTATTAGAAATTGGCAACTGTGCACTTGGGCTTTGTTATTTAGCCACAAGGAAAAGGCAGAGCTGCGGTAATAGCTTTGACTGATTACTTGGCAAAGAAAACCAAGCCCTTGGGTGTTCCAGACTCTCTTTGGCCTATAAACCTGTTTGAAAACCTGTTTCTCAGAATTTAAAGCTTAGCTCAATCGAGGTCAGTATTATAGTAATGTCAATAATTCTACCGCTCTCAGCTTTCAGGCAGACCAGTATGATTCATCATTAACTTTATGTTCATGGAAAGGCAACTTTTAGAAAAATAGCTCTAACTTAAGCTATTTTGTTTTGATTTTTCTTTCCCTTAAGAAATAGTTCTGCCAATATTACTTCCTTTGGATTTTGTAGTTTCTAAACCTTAGTGCCTTTAGGTGCCTGAAATTAGTCCCTAAAATCAGAATGGTGCTTAATATACAAGATTTGGGACATCACCAGGCTGTAACTCAAGGCTCTTAGAAAGAGATCGAATAAACTATCGGATCTGAAAGTAATTGTCAGTAATTAAGACTTTATGAAGTTTGAAAATTACTTGTGCCTTTAGCTACTTTCTAAGGGGTATGACATTGAGCGTTACTGCCTAATGGGATATTTTGGCAGGGTCAATTTCTTTCTCTTGGAGGTCAAAAGCTTAATGAATAATAAATTAATGTTCATCCCCTCTGAATAGACATCTCCAATTCTGTCCAGCTGTTAAGCACACATGCCAAAGTAATGAACTACATCCTCTCCCCATATAGACCTCCACTCCTGTGGTGGGTGTTTTACTGATGATGCAAGGTGTTAGTTGTTTCCTTGTGATGGAATTTCTCTCTTACATTTCTAAGTACTGAAGAAAGAAAAAGGCTCAAGGTAGACATTATTGGATCAGATCTTGCCACTTGTATAAGGTAGAAAAGGTGTTCATTCACACCCAGGATAACATCATTGTTTCTCCCTAGGCAAAAACATTTCTGCATATTTAGAAGGCTTTGCTATTAACATATTAACTTATTAATATGAGTCCTACTTCAAATTTTAAAGTTTCTTTGAATTGATTTGCTAACTCTGAACTAAACTTCCAATGGTGGAGAAATAATTAACTGGAGCTACTTACTTAGCACATATTATCTTTAAGAGTTGCCTGATCATATTGAGCTCCTTATGGGCTGGGTCTGAATCTTATTTTCTTTTTGTATTTTCAGCACCCAGAACTATGCTTGGTATAGAACAAGCACTTAGGGAAATGCTTGTGATTTAGTGACTTAAATACATTCTTTTCCATGGCAAGAAAAATGGTTAAAGAACTGTAATAACGTAATAACCAGTAGAGGGCAATAAAGTTAGTTTTAAAACATCCTTCGGGCCCAGTTTAAACCCACTTTCAGTCCCAATTCTCGCTGGAAAGATTTTCTCCAGAGTAGTCTCATTTAGCTTCCTGATTTCAATTTAATTCAGCTAGCAACCTCCTGTACTACATTCGTATCCCCATTTCTGCCCCCTACAATACAGTATATAAGGGGGATGCATTAGAAAGTCAGACTGGTTGGTGTGTAGTGATTTATACGCCACAGCTCTCTTTGTTTGAATAATTCTTGGCTTAATAAAGGCCATTTGACAATATGTAACCCTTAGACATAAAAGACTGCAATAGAACTACTAAGTAAGATATGGAGCAAGGCAGTAATTTTGGCTTTAAGGTTTCTGTGGTTTCAAAAAAAACTGTATATAGTAAGATACCAGTTCCATTTAAAAGAATCACCCCAAACACACGTCCATATTTTTTGCATATAGATAAGCTCTGAAGAAAATGCAAATTGTGGTTATTAATACATGGTTTAGGAAAGAATTAGTACATGGAATAGCAAGGGTTTTTATTTTATTCATGCTTTCTCACATCGTTCAGATTTTTATAATGCATAAATATTTCTTCTAGATTAAAAAAAAAAGTATATTATGTAGCACCTTCTACCAACAATTTAAGGATGAGGAGGAAGGCATGACTAATTTTCCTGAAAAAACTTTAACAGGGCCTGAGCTGTGTTCACCAGTCTTTCCTCTGGCCCCACAGTGAGGGCCAGTCAGAGCCATGGACATTCCACTGATTTTATTATTCCATGTGCTCCAGTGGTCACAGTGCCACGTGTTGTCATACATATTCCTTGATCTATGTGGGAACAAGTAATAACGGCTTTAAGGAGGGGCTTTTCTTTCACATTTCACTTTTTGATAGTGCATTTTTCTGTCTTTACAGAGCCCCGAATCTTCTCCCATGTTATTTTTAGTTATCTTCACAGGGGGGAAAGAAAAGTCAATCAGGGTTTCTGACATGTTAGCTTTTCATAAAGAGAGCGCAAAGTAGAGCTTTCAGAAAGCCTCAGAAAACCTAGGATTTATGTGAGACCTTTCATCTACATCCAGTTAAAATGTTCCCTGCTAGGCAACTGAGAGCACATGGAAATCATCATTTGAAAAGGCCTTACTTTAAGGACTGGATGCAGAGGCTCAAATGTTGCTTCAGCTCTTCCTCCTTTTCATAGGACTCCAGTATACTGTGTGCTTCGTCGTGGTGGTAGCAGTAGATTTTATAAATGTCCTCCAGAGGCCCTTTAATCTGCAAGAATACTTCTCCTGATGCAAAACAAATGCAAAACAAAGGCACAATGATACCAAGTCAGACCAAAGTGGCACTTCACATATTTATTATTCAACTTTGTTGACGAGTGTTGAAAAGTTTGATGGGTCCCACTTTATCCCCAGGTTATTCAGGGGTGGAAGTTATTAAGTAGCCTTTTTCCCCCTTTTCTTTTCCTCCTTTCCTTCCTCCTTCTTCCCTCCCTCCTTTTTCCCTGCCTTCCTTCCCATCTTTTATTAAACAAAAAATAAAGCACTTAAGAGAGATAAACAGAAAAAAAAAAAAAAAGCTGTTTTTTTCAGAGGTAACCATGTACTTGGCCAGTGTGCAGGAGCCTGGCTAAGGGCAGCATTTTAGAATCAGTCCACATGGGTTTGGATCGGGCTGTGCCACACACTAGGGCAGGGTATGACTTGGATGAGTTATTTTTACTCTCTGAATCTGTTTTCTCATCTATAAAATGGGGATAATAATAGATCCAATTTCATAACGTCATTATAAAAATTAAAGTCATAGTGTGTGTCAAGTAAATGCTCAAATTAGAGTAGTTATTGTTAATTTATTAAAGGTATGGGAAGTGAAATTTCAGATGCTAGGCATAAAATATTTCCTTACATGTGATAATAAAAAGAACTGGTCATTATTTTAAACAAAAATAATGCAAAACAAATGCAAAACAAAGGCACAATGATACCAAGAAATAATACCAATCCGATAATACTATGTATAAGAAATAATACCAATCAGATAATACTATGAACAGGGGTTATGACTATCTCTTCACAAAGCAAGTTGAGCTAATTGTGTCCTGGCATTTAAGAAATCTTTTTCGATGTTATGATAAAATTGGGTCTATAACTGATGGTTCAAGTATTGGACAATAGTTTAATTTAATCACCCACTCCTTCACTTAAAAACGTGTATTAAGTATCCATTACTCAATCCTGCACTGTGTCAAGATGATTTGGGATACACAAAAGAAATATGTGATAGAGTCTGCTCTCAAAAACATTGCAAATTTGGACTTGGTATGATTTGGGGCTGATTTGATTGGGCGTGATATGGGCCTACTAATTGGGAATGACTTTTTAAAAAAATCTTTGAACCACAATTTTCTCATTTGTAAAATAATAAGTAACAGTAACTCTTGGGATAAATTTGAGAATTAAATGGAAGGTAGATCTAAGAAGTGCCTGACACTGATGAGTTGCTCAGTAATTGTCACTTGTCTCTTAATGCTGCTCTAGTATCTCCAGAATTAATTAAAACACTCATACTTCTCTAATTTACATCCAGCCAGTAAAAGATTTTTATTTCTCTTTTATTATATGAGCTTTCCCTGTGATTATACTTAGACTCTGTGTGTGTGTGTGCATGCGTGTGTGTGTGTGTGCATGCGTGTGTGTGTGTGCATGTGCGCGCGCACACGCATTTTATTAGTGCTTTTTTTGGACTTGTACAGAAACTCAGCAACTGCATCTTTGGAACTAAAGGCATAAGGAATTCTTGTTTTGTTCCTGGGATTATACTGAGTTGACCCTTCTATGCCTTGCAGAATTTTTCTTCAAGACAGTTGGCAACAAAAGCAGTAAGAAACGCAGTAGTTATAAGAAGAGAAAATAAAATAGGATAGTGACTAAATTTAGGGTTGGGCAAAGGCGAGGAGAGCCTCCTAGTAACAGAGCCAGGTAGCAAACAGGCTTGAGGGCTTGGGCTGTGTGAGACAGTTATGACCTGGAAGTGGGAGTGAACACCAGGTTCAGAGGAAGCTCAGGAGCAAGTCAGAGAGAATGGATCTGAATTCACACAGCCCAACCAACATGCAGTGAAGTTGTAAATATGCGTGTTCACTACGAAGCCTCTTAGAGACAAAGAAATAAAGAGGTAAGGACACCTTCATAAATCCACGACAGGATCAAATCAGAAAGTAAGAAAACAAAAGGCAAAGACATTTATTTTGTGCACAATGAAACCATTAATTGTAAATTCTCTTGTATTTTCTTTAACGGAAGTGGTCTAGTTTGAAAGAATTTATAGCTCTCTGCTTAACAGCAGAGTCAAATTTTTTACTCTTCCAAGTAAAATTCTGTTGGGGCTCTAATAATAATTATTAAAGTTAAAAAGTATTTAAGTGTTCTAATTGAAAGTCATTTATTCACCCAAAGGCCAAGTACAACACTGGCAGGCAGAATACTTGATTCTCCTCCCAGCCTTACCAATGTATTCTGCTTCATAATAGTGCAGATGAAGCGATGTGTCTTGCGGCAAAAAAAATGATTCTGTTTCCACGGTAACATAACTCTCGGCTGCGTTTCTTTAGTGGTGAAGGACAACTGCTCTATCTAATGTATGTGGGTTTGAAGGAATGATTAGGAGTAGGGAAGGGACTGAGCCAAGAGCGGTGAAGGTAATTTCACTTCTAGCAGCCTGTCACAAAGGCACCAGAATCCTATAAAATAAATATAACTATCGTGTGCTTCTTTTTTAAAATTCTACAATCCAGACTTTCTGCATTAGCTGTGATGCAAAGGGAGAAAAAAATGCACCCTGTTAAACGACCTTATTTATCTCCTTTAAAAACAACTCCCAAGAATATTGAACACATTTTATGTCCTGGTGTTATTACTCCTGTGTTCCATATTGTTCCCTTCACTAATATACATATATTTATGTTCCTATTGTTGGCCTACCTCCTTTATTTCCAGACCCTCATGTCCATCCCTGGGATGTGCCACACCAAACGATACACCCTCTGTATTATTCTGAGCCCACCCCAAGATGAACTTCCCTTGCAGGTAAGTAAACCAAGGTAAACCAACGATATTCAAGAGATCTCCTTGTCCTATGCTTTGTTCAGGAAAATAGCATAAATGGGAATGAAGTAGTAATAGTCTTTACTTCATCCTTATTTGTCAACGATTTAGTGAGTGACAATTACGCACCACGCGCTTTGGTAGGGACCACAGATAAAAGAACCACCTCTTCCTTCGAGTCTCTTAAGGGACTTACGAAGAGAGAGAGAACAGCAAACTCCTATTTACTATGTGGAAAGTACAACGATAGAGCAATAAAATAGAGAGGGCCACCTATTCTGCTCTTGAGGACACTTATGCTATTTCCATAGCAATCTGCCCTTGAAATGGGCGTTATGAGTGAGGACAAACACACAGAGACACAATGAAGGAGCACAGTCTGTTCAGAAGCTGCCAGCAGTATGGCTGCTGGTATCCTGTCCATAGGCAAGTTTCAGAGGAGGTTGTATTGGTAGGCAGCAGCCAGACCCTGAAGGACTTGTGTATCAGAAAGGAGTTGGAACTCCAGCTTAAAGGTGACATCTAACATGATTAGATCATGTTTCAGAAAGATTACTCTGAGAGTTAGTCATGTGAAAGATGGAACTGGGGGAAAGAGTTAGTAAGAATGGAAAAGAGAAACCAATTGAAAAGCTCTATAGCAAGACAAGAAATAAATAATGAGGGCTAAAACAGGAAGTTCTAGCAGTTCAGAGAATGCTCAAGGATCAATTGCCTGGTTTCAAATCCCAGTTTTATCATTTAATTGTGTGCCTTGACATCTCTGTTCCTTAATTTCATCTGTAAATTAGAATAACAATAGTAGGGATGTTTGAAAATTAAATGAGTTAAAATATGTAACCATATTTTACATATTTGGTTATGTAAAATAGTGCCATGTGCAAATGCCAATAGATGTTAGCTACAACCACTAAAGCAGAAGCAGAAAGGATGGAAAAGCAGGGGGAAATGGACTTTAAACCTATCTGAGAGATGAAGAGAGTCATTTCAGGTGTATCCCAGAATTCCGGTTTTGGTGAGAACACAGACAGACAATGACAGCAACATAAGAAGTACAGGGGGAGAGATGATGAGTTTAATCTCAGATAAACTGAATGTGATCACCCACAGTGTATTCAAGTGGAGAAGCCCTTTATGGAATTGGTTACATGAGTTTGGGGTTCAGGAAAAAAGATATGGGAAAGAGAGGCAGATATGTAAAATGTAGGTAGTAGAAGCCACGAATTTAATTTTGTCGCACAAGAAAGTTCACAGCATGAAAAGAGAAGACAGCTTGAGAACCAGATGCTGGGCAGTGGGAGCCTAGAAGAGAAAGAGTGCAGGAAGGCTCGAAAAGGCACAGCCAGACAGAAGCCAGGAAAACTAGGATTGGGGTCAGCAAAGCCAAAGACAGAATAGTGAGAAAAACTGCAGTTTGAGGGTAAAAGAGCCTGTTGTGTCCCCCAATGTCAGCACTCCCCTTTTTCTCTAGCAATAAAATTTCTGTTGGCTCTAATAAAACCCACATTTACTGGCCTCCATTGCAAGAGGTATGGGCATGTAATTAAAGTTCGACAATGGGATATAAATAAAAGTGTCCAGGAACTTTCTTTAAATGACAGCTAATTCATCCTTTACCCCTCCTTCCCCATCCTTCCTTCTGTTCTGCTGCCTGGAACTTGGATGCTGCCTAATCCGTGAAGACAAGGGTGAGTGGAGTTGTGGGCTGGAAGAAGCTTGTACCCCAGAGGACTTCATGGAGCAGGGCTGACGTACAGGTCTAGTTTAAATGTCTTAAGACTTTTACACAATAGAGAAATAGACAACTGTCTTATTTATTTTGTTTTCTGTTTCTCCCAGGTCAACTTAATTTTAATCAACATACTTTGTGTTTTCCTTCTTCCATAGGAAAAGATTTGGGGAGAAATCATGCCTAGTTGAAAGTTCCCTCCTTACCACATAGAAAATTTCATTCAAAAGTTCTATGAAAATATCACATGAACTGTTATTTAGAAAGTGTTATGGACTGAATGTTTGTTCCCCTCCAAAAATCTGTATGTTGAAACCCCACTTCTAATGTGATGGTATTTGGGAATGGGGTCTTTGGGAGGTGATTAGGGTGCGATGAGGTCATGAGGGTGGAGCCCTCATGATGGAATTCATGCCCCTATGAGAAGAAGAAGAGACGGCAGAGCTGTTTCTACCCGCCATGTGAGGACATAATGAGAAGGCGGCAGTCTGCAAGCCAGGAAATCAGCTCTCACAAAGAACCGGGCACCGTGATCTTGGACTTCTAAGGAATTTTGAGAAATAAATGTCTGTTGTTGAAGCCACCCAGTCAGTGGTAATTTGTTATGGCAGCCTGAGCTAAGACAAAGTCTAAAGTAGAAAGTTGCTTGTGTTAGCAAGAAAAAATTAGGTAACAAGTTCAACTCTGAAAACCAACTACGATGAAGTTAAAAGAACGTTTTAGTTAAAGTCTTAAGTATAAATTATGGTCTAAAATATATCCCAAAAGAAAGTTCTGTGGTTCAAAGTAAAACTCATCAAGAAAGAGTACTTAGAATACGGAGAAGGGGGCGGGATGGCTCCAAAGACAGAGGGTGAATATAGCCCACTCCCTGGAAAGAAGGTCTGAGATGGGGGTGAGATAATACTAGCCTCTGGCTGTCACATCCCTGAGTGTCACACACAACTGAGTAAATATCCCCAAATGAAAGCTTTACTGGAAGCTTTCACTCAGGAGTACCAAGGAGAGTTCCCCAGAGTCTGCTTATACTCCATGGATGAGAGTCCAGCTGCTGGGACTAAACGAGGCAGTGGATTAGCCCGCCAAAATGCCAGATCATTACTGTTTTCTTCCTTTTTTCCTAGCCTCTTTTTGTCCTCTAGGGGAGGATAAGTCAGAAGGAAGAGGATGGGAAAGTAAATGCTGCTTACAGAAGCCACCAACCTTTGCTTTTAGTCTCATTTAGTGTTTACTTCACCTGGACTTAAATCAACTACTAAAAATATGCAAGGGACTCTGGCTAGGGTTATGAAATTCACATCAAATGCAGGGGCTAGGTGGTACATGAAGCCATGGAATTAAAGCAAGCTAATTTCTCGAGTATCAATTTTATTAAAATATTTGAAAAAACACTTTATTTTTATATAAATGAGTAGAATTGAAAATTTTATGTGAATTCTTAAGATAAAATGAGACTACAAAGTTATTTCATGCCCATGGTTGTGGCTTCAGGTCATAACCTTACATCCACTGGAGCTTCTATTATTTCTCTTCTGACAAGATTATTTCAGTAAAAAAATTTCAGAAGCACTATGGTAAGATAAGTTCAGAAAAATGTGTTCATTTGGATTTGACAATTCTCAGGTCTTTGGTGATGTGAGAACAGCAATTTTGGAGGAGTGGAGTTAGGAAGGAATGAGAGGTGAGGAATGGGATCACTGAGGGTAGCTGGACCATAAAGAGAAAAAAAGAGAAAGCGAGGCAGCCAGAATGAAGTCTGGGGTCCTGTCCCATGACCACTACTGTGTCCAGTGCCAAGGAGGTTGGCATCATAATTGCAGTGAGCTCTCTCAAAGGTGTGATCCTTCCACCACTGTGGCAGCACCTACCCAGTGCAGGCAGTGGCAGGTGGCCTGGCAGCTGGGCAGGACAAACTGAGGAGCATTAGCAAGCAGTGGAGATAGACGGTGTATAATATGTAATAAGACCCGTGTTAGGAAAAGGAAAGGTTCCCTTCTGTGTCCTAAGTTAGTGATGCCATTTGGGGCAAATCAGGCTCTCACTGTTCTTGTCTGAACAATGAGGTAGCTGGGCTGGACGCTCTTCAAGTATTAGTCCAGAGCTAACATTCAAGGATACAGCTGTTTATTTTAATGGTAACTCCTGGTCTCTTTCTGAACATTTTGACTTCCTGGATACTTTAACTCCAGATGAGAGTTTTAATCACAACTGGCACATTAAGAAAACATGGGCTCTTGGATGTTATCTAGACTTATTGTGGTGGTCATTTTGCAATGTATACATATATTGAATCATTATGTTATACATCTGAAACGACTATAATGTTGTAAGTCAATTATATCTCAATAAAATAAAACACTGGCTCTGTGAGTTCAAAGTTAAGGTTTCTCCTGGCTGGGTTAGGAAAAGGTATAATAACTTTTCCCTTCTCAAGGTTAATAACATTGAGGAAACTGTTCTTAGACCAATCCATGCTTCTCCACTGATCACACCTTAGTAAGTGCCTCTCTTAAGACTGCTTGCCTCTGCTACAGCTAATTACTCTATACCACCTACCGGCCTCTGAAAGTGGCATAGGACAAACTACAGGCAGACCCATTTACAACACCCGCATCAACTGCTGAGTCCCCTCTGTGTGCTGGCCAGTATACTAGACTTCTTATTATCTACCATCTACCATGAATTTCATTCATTCAGTCGGTACTTGTTGAAGACATTGGTTTAGGTGCTGGTGATAAAACAGTAACAAAACAGAAAATAATTCTTCCCTCATGGAGTTTATATTCTGGAGAGATACGCCCTTGGTCCCGTATCTTTCTGCCCTGGAAGATTTCCTATCCTCATTTGAAACATGAACAAATAAATGTGGCCTCTACTGTTAGTTGCTTATCCATTCTTCCTTCTTCCAAACCAGCAGCAGAATTTGAACCAGCAATGCACCCAGTTAAAAATACTGAACTTTCCCCAAACTCCCGTGGTTAGGAGTGGCCAAATA
>NW_011888848.1:3826585-3843939 GCF_000151845.1 Pteropus vampyrus
AATTATGGGTTTCTTGTTATGTGAGAAAAAAAAAAAAAGTCCCTTTTGGTTATGTCCTTTAGGTGAGGTTTCTATTCCAGTCAGAGAATTTCAGTCCCCACTGATCCAAGTGACTTGTCCCTAGCCACAGAGCTAGCAGTGACAGAACCAGAATTGAAGTACAGCTCTGTCTCCCTCCAGAAGCTGATTTCTTTCTGGACTCTCGTGGACCTCCAGAAACTACACCTCTGCCAATGCTCTTCTCATTTCACTTCCTGGCTGTTGGCAAATGTTCATATAACTCTTAAACTCGCAGAATTTAGGACTTTACTTCTATGTGTTTTCTGTGCAACATTCGACTTTTCCCAGCTCCATTCAAACTTGACTACATAGCTAAACCACTAACCTCTGCAAGCCAGTTCCATCAGCAGAACATGCTAGAACCCAACATTCTCCTCAGAGAAAAGAACTGTAGAATTTATTACTAAGCCACCTGGTATTATTTTTATTACAAGAAATAAAATCCTAAAAGCCCTGGGACCCATCTCGACCTCACTCAGGAGACTGGAGGCCCAGCCTTCATACTGTGTCCTGGTGACTGCCTTCTACTGATTTTTCCTTTCCTGTGTGGATTTATGTATATTTGACTCTGAATCCACCCTTCTCCGCCCCACTCCCACCGCCCCCCCGCCCCGGCCTTATTGTGCCATAGTTTCTGAAGCTGACAGTTTTCCTGTTACTGTCAATATTTGGAATAAGACGCCTTGGTCTTCCAACTTCTGCATCTGGGTGTCCCTCTACTGGGCTCACACGTTCCAACACACTGGTCTGGGGCCCTCCCAACCTGTCCTAGCTGGCCAGAATTAACGAGGGCAAGCTGATCTGTGTCCTGAGTAACACGCACACGCGCACACACACACACACACACACACACACACACACACACTCAGTACAACAATAATAATACTAGAAAAGGTTTTCAGGTGAGCTACTTCATGTTATCTCCCATATGGCTTCATAACATGGATTGTCAGTGACTAATGTTCTACTCACAAAATCGCTGCAAAAGGCACAGATTCCTATTTCAGGGACATATAAGAGACACTGTTTTAGAAGAACAAAGTCCTGGCATGGAACTGCAGTACATCACCCAGTACATCTTCAAAGAACAGAAAACTCTAAATTGTCTTTCTCTCCAAGGATAAACTCCCCTCAGGAAATGGCATATAAGAAATGGCGATTCTTTCACCACAAGCTTCTTTCAGCTCTGGTCCTCAGCACAGTGTGCAAGAAAGAGACTTTAACATACATTTGTAAATATATTCGTAACTTAGCCTTTCTTTCATACTTGGGAACATGACAACATTGTTGCAAATGCACCTAAGAGAGCACGAGCCCCGTTTTGCTTATCTATTGCTATATAACAAACCACCCTAAAACTTAGTGCCTTAAAATGACAACTGTTTTGATTTTCTCACAGGAGTCTCTGCACTGGTGGGGATCTGCGATGTGATTCTGCTGCTCTACTTGGGGTCTGCTGGGCTGCAGTTATCCCAGGGCTTGACTGACAGGACGGTCTAAGATGGCTTGTAAGTCTGGCGTCGTGCCAGCAACAGCTAGCAAGCTGGTCTCAGCTGGGATGCTGGGACAGCTGGGTCACTTTCTCACTCTATGTAGTCTCAGGTCCAATCTCTCTCCCTGTGACCTCTCCACATAATAATCTGGCAGGATAGCTGAAAGTCTTAAGTGGCAGTCTCCCCAAATCACGAAAGTAGAAATTGCCAATATTTCTTAGGGCTTCGGCCCAGTAGCTGGCATTGTGTCACCTCCACCGCATTGTATTAGTGAGTGAGTCTCAGGGATAGTCCAGAGTCAATACGAGACTAGACTACGTAGCAGTGTCAATACGAGGAGGCACGGTCCGTCGAGGGCCATATTTGGAAAGTGGCTACTGCAAGTGCTGTACATTCTATCAAATGTGGAAATGACACTTGATCTGTTAAATCACCCTTCATAGAAAAAAAGTGTTGCCTTATTAGATAAATGAATCATTAAGATGCATAGATATTAGGAGCATCTAGAAATCACACACATTCAGTGACTCTTATTTATTTGAAACCATGATCTCCGAAAAAAAATTCACAATTTATTCAATTGTAATATACATAAGAAATCCAGCTTTGCAAATGGATGGATAAACAATATTTTAAGACTAATAATAAGTTAATAATATCATGTATTATATATTTATTAAGGATAGGCGCCAGGCTATCATTATTTATACATGATTTTATTTAATCTTCACAAACACTCTATGGACTAGGTATTATTGCCTTAGATTTCCAGATAAGAAACTGAAGTTCAACAAGATTTTGTAACTTGGCTAAGACCTCACATCTAGTCATTGGATGAGCCAGAATGTAAAGCCAAACCAACTTGATAGTGAAGCCCCTGGGTTCTTACACGCTACGTTATCATCTCACTTGTTTCGTTCTATTTCACTATTTTCTTTCTTTTTTTTTAAATGCTAGTTTATTTTTTTCATACTATATATACATGATTTTTTAAACATTTTATTTTTTATAAAAAATAAACATTTTTTATTTTCCCTCACTATTTTGTTAAATTGTTACAGACAGATCTTCAATTTGAGCGGAAACAAGAGACACATCCCACACTCCCATCTCTGGATATTTAGAACTCATTGACTATTTAAACAGCCTGCTTCAGCCATTATTTTACAGTCCAGGTTTTACCTTGGCATGATAGTCCAGACAGTTTCCCAGAGCTCTCATATATATATAAACATATATGCCTCTATGCTTAAACTTGAACCTCATCCAAACCCCAAGGTAATTACTAACTAAAATCCTTCTCTTCGTGATTTATCTAGGTATCAGGAAAATTTCCCCTTTGGCACTAGAGCTGTGAATCACAAACTTTCATTTGTGCCATCTAAGGACAGAGAAATACGATACTTGTGCTTTTCATCCTGTGCTAACAAGATTTTAGCATATCTCACCAAAAATCAGCTTATCTTATGAAACGGAAGAACATTGGCAAAGATGTTTAGTGAAAGATGTTTAGTGATGGAAATTACCAGTGAACTCTGTATTGATATGGCTACCACACGTGGGTCATGGAGGCCTCTTTGACACTGTGCTCCAGCCTCACTGGATTGCTGTCTTTTATAAGAATTTCCTATACTCTCCTGCCTTGAGGCCTCTATGCCATTTCTCACCTAGAAAGTTACTTATTCCAATCTCCACCTTTCTTAATCCTTCTAGTCCCAGCTCAAAACTACCTTCCAAATCAAATTTTTCCTCATCATCTGAGTTGAATTAATTCCTTCTCACTGAATCTATATTAGTTAGCTATTGCTGTAGACTATCTCCCCCAAATCACCCCAAAATATAAAAGCTTAAAACAATAGTGTTTGTTTGCTCACAATTTCCTGGGCTGACAATTTGATCAGGGCTCAGCTGGGATGGCATGTCTCCATGTGGTTTTAATAGAGTTTATTCATATGTTTGCAGTCTGTGGCTGGAGGCCAGCTGGCTGAGGAGGGTTTTACATGTTCAAGGTCTTGACTGTGTTAATTGCAATGACTGAGTAATCTGAGCCTTCTCTCTCCCTGAGCAGAGAGTAGATGTCACAAGGCTGTTGTAGAACATCATTTTGCCACATTTTATTGGCCAAGCAAGCCACAAGGCTAGCCCAGATATAAAAGCTAGGGAAATTAAAATATGATTCCAACTCTTTCTTCTTCAAAAATGGCCAGTTTTAATCTTTTAAATAAAATTTCCTAAAATCCTCCTCAAAGTTGCAATCTATGGTCAGTAAATTTGAAATTGTGAACAACTTTAATCAAGTTTGCTCTGTAAGCCATAATGTTTTTAACTTTTTATTTTGAACTAATTTTATACATATGAAAGTTGCGAAAATAGTACCAGTAGGTTCCAAATATTCCTCACTCAGTTTCCCTAGTGTTAACATCTTACATAGCTGTAGTACGAAAAAGGAAATGAAGTTCGCTTCGATACTATTAATAAAACTAAACACCTTGTTTGAATTTCAACACTAGTGTTCCTTTACTATTCGAGAATCTATCCAGGCTCCCACTTACATTTGTTTGTTACTCCTTCTTAATCTTCTGCAGACTTTAAAAAACTACAGTTCCTCAGTCTTACCTTATCTCTAATTTTAAAAGAGTAATGATCAGTTATTTTGTCAAGTGTTCCTCATTTGAGTTTGCTAGTGTCTGATGTTTTCTCATGATTGGACGTGATTAGACATATTCTGGACAAAAGTACCAAAGATATGATGATGTGTCCCCCTCAGTGCATTGTATCACAAAGTTCAAGATGTGAATATATTTCTTGGTAATGTTGGCCTTGATCACTTGGTTAAGGTGTTCTCTGCCTGTTTTCTCACTGCAAAGTTACCATCTTTTCCTTTGAGATTATTACTTAAGAGATACTTTGAAACTATGAAAAGTGTACTTCTCTAACTTTCACCCATTAAATCTAGCATGTATCAGTGGATTTTGTCTGCAACGGTTATGACTATAGTATCTGCTCAACGGTAATTTCTATTTTCCTCTCTCCTTCTACATTTATTCATTGAAATCTACTGTATAAAGAGCTTTCCTTTCTCATTCATTTTTTTTTAATATCAGTATGGATTCAATATTTACTTTGGTCTATGGGTTAAAATCCAATACTAGCATTATTTATTTTGCTGCTCAAATATGTAAACCATAATATTTTAATTTAATAAAATACTCTCTCATGAGCATGGAGACATCTAATAAGCTCAGAGAAAATTCTGCTAAATGTAAGATATTAAAATCTAGACTATATATCTCTCTATTGAAATACGTAAATATTTGGGTTGAAATAGTCTCACAAGTACTATCTTTTTGCCTCCATTTTGAGTCTTTTTGTTTTATTTTGGCAAAATAAAGCTCACCAAAAAAGTTGTTTTTATTGATGATTTTTTAATATTTTTCCAAATATAGATGTCACAAAACCTGGTACAGGTTATAACTTTATACTATTAAATAAGAGCGCTATCAAAAGCTTCTGTCCATATGTCAGGTTTTCCAAAATATAATATAGAATTTCAAAATTAAATATTTTATTCAATATGAAATCTTTATTTTTAAAGCTAATTTCTTGTTTTTATATGACTAAATTTCAGTGTCTTCCCATCTGTAATTTTATTTTCAATAATTGCAATTGTAAAGATTAAAAAGCTGAAATTACTTTTTCCTGTTGCGTGTTGAATACCTTAACTAAAGACTTCCAACTGATTTTGAAAAAAAATGCAATTTCTAAAAGCTGATTAGTGACCAGCAGCAAAGTATGTACTGTCATGCATAAAATTATTTTTTAAATTAACATCAACTTTATCCCCTGAATATTGTAGGTAGTTCATTCTATATTTATATATATAAAACTGTGTGAATTTTGACTACAGTTACTATTTCAGTTAATAGTGCAGCTTTATTACATATGCACCACCACCAATCCCAAGTACATTTCTGCTCCATAGATTTCTTTCTTTAGTAAAAACATTATTTTACTGTGATGTTGAGTTCCACCAAAATATATATTCATGCTATCATGTGCATTCATATGTTTAATTTTTAAATTTATAGTAGCATTTACAATAAGGTCAGAAAATTTAACTTTGATACAATAAACTTCTAAAAGCTTTCCTTTAATTCTGTGAATTTGATTAAATTTTAAATTGTTATTAGAATTAACTGATTTTCTATTTAATTCATCTACTTACACTGTTGTAAAACTGTCATAATTTAACTGTTTGCAAATTCTTCTGCTTATGGTATCAACTCATTAATAGCTATTGCTTTATATGTTCACAGGCCCAAGAAAACTCAGAATTAAAAATGAGAGAAATTAATTTAGGATAATTGTCATGACCTAAATGAAGTCATGCTGCATGAAGTGATCTGTAAACATACCTTCTGCAGTTGCATATATTAAATTATATGCACTTGTGCTTAAACATTTAGGTTGGATTTCAACAAGTGGGGTCCAGGTTGGCAGGAAGATTCTAAGTGGAAGTAACAGCATGAACAGAAGCATGGACTGCTGGTGCCGAATAAGCTTTAAAAAATGGGCACAGTCTTCGAAATATCGACTAACTTTCTATGTAGGTGTTGCTTCTTCAGCAGAGTTTTGTCTTCTGATTGTCTTATGGTCAGTGATATCATTAAAGACCTCATGGTAGATGGTGAGTATTTTGTGTGTTCTACACTCATCATCAACTTTCTTGAGAAACAGAAAATCAATACTAAATTTTTATTAAACTGTGTACATTAAACCTTTGCCTTTGTATTGGTTTATTGCAAAATAAAATAAGCATAGCCAGACAATAAAAGTTATAGCTTTATATCATAAGATAAATAACTAACCTACTCTAGCAGCATCATCCTAATACTTTGTAGCAGGATGGCTCAGTCTCTGCTTCCCACACATATTTCACTTACATCTAATCTTTAATTCTCTACATGTCTCACTAAATCTGTTATCTGTTAAACTGGTGACTTCATGTCTCTCACAAATCATGGCACGGCTACTCGGTATGGGTCATGACACAGCTAGCTGTTATACTCAATAGATGGTAGGATCTGTAGCATCAAATATGTCTTCCCTACTGACCAGAACAGGAAGCATTTAGCTGTTGGTAGATGCTCATGTCCAAATGTCATCATTTTATCAGACAGTGCCCTGCATACCATACTTCAAAAGAAGATGTAAATTTCCTTGAGACTAGAAAAGGGTTGGGAAAGGAGAGATAGGTTGTCTTTCAGAATTTACTATGTGTGACAGTGAGAACTCTCTCAAATGCACGTGCCTCTTACCCTCTACTAAGAGGCACCATGTCAGAAATTGAAGTACAATGTAGAGATTTTATCCAGTCTCTTGTAGTGAAGCTATTAATAATGATCCTCCTTTAAAAAGAAAAAATGCCAGGACAAATACTACACTAGACTGACTGATTGAACAATAGGTTAAAACAAGGATGTTCTAGGCCAATCAGGATACACATCTCCTTAAACCTGTCTTTGACTCCAGCACATGCAGCCAACCCGTGGATCTTGATTATGCTTTCTTCCATGTTTCTCTTGAACCTGGCACCTATTTTCTGTTCCCACTGTATCCACCTTAGCCCAGATGCCTGTTTCCACATGCCTTATTATTTATAACCACCTATCGATTGGTCTGGAACTCGTTTTCTCCATCTATCTTTTCTCTTCATATCTACCATAGTTGTCTTTCTCCAGAAACTTTTGTATCTCATCATACCCTTACTGAAAAATCTTTTAATGATTCCTCAGGACCTGCAGAGTGAATTCCAAACTTTAATTCCAAGTATAGTCTGTCCCTATTCTATACTTACAAATTCATTTCTCACCCCTTCCTTATATATATACTTCACTCCAGATTGATCTGACCACTTATCATTTCCTACACACACTTGGCATTCGGCATTTGCTGTCCATGCTTTTGTTCATGTTGTATATCTGCTTTGCCTTCCCAACCCAGACCTCACTTGTTGAAATCTTTAAGCCCAAGTAATATCTTCAAGAATCCTCTAATTCCCCATCTAAAATATTCTCTTTATCTTATGAAGATCTGTAGTAATGTAGAAAATACTTTGATAGTGTATTATACAATGCCTTCAATTCAAGGAACTATTCGATTGCAAACTTTTGAAGGACAGAGATGAACTTCCATCTCTTGATACCTGACAATGCCATACAGTCTTTGAACTTTGAATATGCTTCTGCTTAATAACTATTCATTGGGTGAATTAATAAATGAATGGCTAATGAATCCAAACTAAAGCAACAGTAAATAAAGTCCTACTTCTAGAAAATATTTTTAAAACTTATTGAAAATTTTATTAATCAGCTCAGGCTGCCACAACAAAATAACAAAGACTGGGTGGCCTAAACAACAGACGTTTATTTCTCACAGTTCTGGAGGCTAGGAAGTCCAAGTTCAAGGTGTCAGCAGATTCAGATCCTGGCGAGGACGTCTTTCCTGGCTTGCAGAGGGTCACTTTCTTGTTGTATCCTCACATGGTAGAGAGGGACAGAGAGAGGAAGTTCTGGTCTCTCTTCCTCTCATTATAAGAACACTAATCCCATCCTGGGGGAACTCCTCTCATGACCTCATCTAAACCTAAATTACCTTTCAAAGGCCCCACCTCCAAATAACGTCATACTGGTTTGAGGGCTTCAACATATGAATTTGGGGGGAACACAAAGATTGAGTACATAATGAGGTCATTTAATCACAATAAATGATTGAATTTAAATGCAATAAATGCTTGAATTTAAACCTGTCCATGAGAAAATCTTTTTGAGTGGACTGGCATTTTGGTCTGTAAAACACTACAAATAGACAGATTGATTCACCTTTTCCTTATTAAATTTTGGGTCTTTCATAAATACTAAACAAGATTAATTTCATCCCATTTTTATAACTCTGATTTCCATCGATAAATAAAGACATAACAATTAAAGATATAAGGTACAAGTGTGTATTTGTGTCTCTGTCTCAAAATAAGTATCCACATCAAACTTATAATAGTGGTGACTTATGGAGATGACAGTGGCATTGGAGGGGTGCACTGCCCTGTGTGGTCTTAAACCGTTTTAATATTTTTGTAATGAGCATATATTGCATATTATGTGTGAAACAGAAAAATGATAAAAAAATTTTTTAAAGAATTCTTGGCCTACATGGCACTATGTGTACGAGATCTTGGCTATGGCAACGGCCTTCAAAGTGTTCACATACAGTAGTATTTCCTTTGAAACTCCCCAAAGATCGAGAAAATAAAATTTTAGCTCAACATTCTCCCAATGATATCTTCTTTTCCAAAAATCTTATAAAATAATCTATGACTGAGACATATTTGGAAAGCAGAGAAAAAGGAAAAGCATGGAAAAAATTGAACTTATGTGTCTTACAAATCTTATAAACTCCACACACACAAAAATATTTACAACCCAAAAATCAATGGATTCATGAAAAACATTGTGATTATCAGTAAAGCCATTAAAGTATTTAAATATTTAATTCTTTATGGATCAAGTAAGTGTTAGCCATAACATCTAGAAGGTAAAGAGGCCGAAACATGGAAAATAAAAAAGCAAATGGTATGCTTAGTGTTACTGACAGACTTTAGCAAATGGATATAAACCCATTTGAAAATAAACACGGAGTTTGTGTGATTACAGTGAGCCTGTAGAGGGTTTAACATTTATAGATCTCCTGGGAAGTTTGGTGAATCAGAAACATAAAACCAAAGCAGAGGGAGGTTATTAAAATATTATTCCCTGTTGTACTGTAGAACTGAGAAGAGAATAAACATACCGATTACTTGCATGGCCGGTTCCACGTCTGTTGTGGCCTCTTCCAACAATGACAGCAGCTTGGCTGATATCTGATGCACGGATTCAATATTGCTAAACAAGCTATCCACGTCCAGCCGATCAATCTGAAGAAACATAAACACTGAGCACCAGCTGATGGAGAGAAATGCACTGTATTTAGGATGTTTTCTCCTGCTAAACATTACGCATTTTATATGCCAGCCCATGCTTTTCCCATCAACCATTTCTGTAAACATTCTTATTTGGGATTTCTAGAGGAAATGTGCAGTTTTTCATGCAAGAAATTGGGATGACACATTTGTTATCTCTGTCTTTTTGTTTATTTTGATTAAGTTTTAGTGAGTCGAGTATACATTACGTATCCCTATAAGACCCAGAGTGTGAAGAAGATGTGGGCCAGCAAATTAGTATTTTTATGGTGTATCCTTTGGGAGAGTATGTACCTGTGTATATGACTTTAGAATGCTTTGCTGCTTATACAGCAGAAGTCTGACCTTACTCGAGGCAAGTAACTATTTTCAAAGCAGTTTTAAAACCACAGATGTTCTCAAAGCGATGACAAGTTGATGTGCTGAGTTGCTTCCTGATTTTTTTAAAGAAATGTGAATGAAAATTTTTACCAAACATGTTCTACTAATTAAAGATTCATCGTATTTTGAACTTCACTCACACCCTAAAAAGACAGTATAATTATTCCTAGATCTTACAGCTAGTACTTATAATAATTTATTTATTTATTCATCCATCCTTTTATTAAATATTTCCTGAGGATTTTCTATCTACCAAGAATTGTAATAGAAGACAAACTCTTTCAAAGGCATTGGATGATTAGTAGATGGCCAACTATCCTAAACAAGATAAGTGGAGTGTGGTGAGATATGTACCTTGATTTTGCTGGATCTTATTCAAAATCATTCTCTTGAATTTAAGTCAGATATTTCATAATTCAATAGCGGCTAGTTGGGTCATGAATGGGTTGGTACAGGCTGTACTAGGCTACCACACGGAATAGAAGTAGGTGCCTTTTACCCATTGTTTATTGCGCCTGAGGTCAGAGGCAAAAACCCAACTCATCAATAATCAAGTCATGGAAAGCTTTAAAGGGGAAAAGCAGAGTTGCTGGTCAAAAAAGCAGGTCAGCAAAATTAGAGGTGAGAGAGAGACAGGGAGTTAAGGATCAGAAAAAAAGAGGCTAAGAAATTAAGGGAAATGGAAAATAAGAAATATAGGATAAGAGACAGACCTGAAGGAATTCTAAAATGAAGGCACACAGCAGCAGCTTCTCATGCTCTCAGCATCAGTTTCTTCGGGTGTGCTGGGTCTGCTTGGTGGCGAGGAAGGAGGCAGGCTGCTCATATTTTTATCCTATCCTTTTTTGACATTGACCCATCCATTGTTCCTCATATTGGACATGAATATTATTTTGATAAGGATACTCTCTGTTACTAAACATGGAAGCATTACTTTCCATTGCAACTTTTAAAATAATTGGTGACTACGTCAGATATTTTTTATGCAGTATGATCAGGCCATACACATTTCTTTCAATCATCTTGGGAAATTCTTCACCTTCCTATCATCAGTCTTGTCCTCAAAACATCTTCTGGCCTCAGTTGTAGTCAAATTCTATGTGATTATATGTAATGAGTATTTCTATATAGAACTATACAACATTTTTCTATTTTTATGTATTTAGAAATTATCTATATCTCCATAGTACATTATTACATTGCATTTATTATTAGATCTTAGGGTCTTTAACCTAGTAGCTCATAAAATGTTCCTTCATTAAGCACTCACTTTACAGGATAGGGCACATGTGGCTCTTCTGCTTGAAATCTATGAATATTCAAGACTTCCCATTTTTATATTAGAAAGTATGTCTAATATTACACAAAGTGTCTAAAAAGAAGGTAATGGTTATATGGATCTTTTTGTTAATAATAATTTTAAAAGACTCAAATGTCACACATCTCTGAATACCACTGATTTAACATATTATTTTTTCTAAGGAATTGATTTATGCATTGGGTATTAATTAATGCACAAAGGTGTACCTTTACATAGTGCAAAATGTTTTCCAAAAGTTGTTTATGAATCAAAGTTTTGTACTAGCTGTATATTTCTTAAAATTATCTTTTGAAATAAATTCTTCTAAAGCATAAAATTTCATCCCTAACTTACTTGCTTTATAAGATAAAAGATCAGATGTGATTTGTAAGCATACCCTATTATTATTTTATTTTGTTGTGGAAACTATTCTGAGGAACTTAAAGTGCTTCATATTTATTGTTTCATAAAACATTCTAACTTCTCTGTAAAATATGAACCAGTTTGAAGATAGGAAAACTCATGCAGAGTGAAGAGAGGTACTATGCTCAAAATTATGAAGTTCAGGAAAGAGCTAGAACTAGAATTTGATCTTTTAGTGCTTTGCCTTATTCAGTCTAATATTGTCAAATTCTATTAATAGAATACATCTCCGTTTGAATTTTTTGGTTTGTTCTTGAGTTTTTCACAAAATTGTCACTACTGCTATTTACTTCCCAAGGTCAGAATCTGTCTAATTTAGATTTTAAACCCATTTAGCAAGAATCTAATTCTATATCAGTCTATAATCTTAGCTCAATGCAACAAATACTAAATAACAAAAATATAGGTTTTAATTTCATTTCTTTCTGAAGGACAGAAAAGATTAAAACATCAATTGGCTTGATTTTAACCATCTGTATCACTACAGGCCTGAATTCTAAAACAAATTCACACTCAGTCATTGCTATGCCAAGGAACAAACAAACATCTGGTCCAAAAAGGCTTTAAAACTGGTAAATAATTTTATAATTATTGATATAAATTCTAGGAATCATTTATGTACCTTTATTAAATATTTACTAGGAAGAGGCAATGCATCTAAGAGCTTAAATTGAGTTATATTTTAAATTGATTAAAAATTCATTTTTTTAAAAAAGATTTATTCTATGTATACATTATTCTAAACAAAGTCAATATATAATAATTTAAGTGTATAAAACAAAATTAAAGTTCGGCGTTTCTGGTGACAATTTAATTATTTGCTTTACACAAGTATTCATCACAGGATATATTTCAAATAGCAAGTTCTTATTATATTTAAATAATCATCAAACTTACAGTTGCACATATGCAAAACTCCCCAGGTAAAAATGTCTAAGTAAAGGAAAACATCTATAAAAATCAGTTCAGAGATTGTAATCTTTGGTATAGAATTACTTTTGTGCCGCACAAATGTTACACTCACTGTTTTCAAAGCATTCTTTGCATTTTCTTGCATTTGCAACCTAGCCCAAGCTTTTTCCTTTGCTCACAAATGTTTTGCCCTCATATTACTTTATAACATTCTATACATTTGAAGTGGAATATGGTAATGATAGTGTTTGTCCTTTAGTTTTGCCCATGTCCCTGCCCTGTCTGTTCCATTTCTGGGGAAAGCCACAATCTCCTAGCTCTGTTTGATCTGGTGTAAGTGTCAATCACGGTACCTTGTCCCATTCCCTACTCTCTACAGTGGTGGATATATGACATAACTGGACAATGAGTTTGGCTTAGGTTCCCAAGCAGAGGTAATGAGACTCTTAACTGATGTTTAATAAATGGCTTTTGGGAAATAGAAGGGCCTGGATTGTAGGTGCTAAGTGTGTATGTTTTTGTCTTCAGCAGTCATCTTTGCAGAGAGCTTAAATGTGATAAAAGCAACACAGAGAAGAAAGCTAAGACTGACAACATCATGTTAGCCCCCGGATCTGTCTTACCTACATCAAGACAGCCTTATCACAGAAGTTGATAAAATGTCTTTATTTAAGCTAATTTGAATTTTATTTGTTATTTTGTATAACAATAGGAGACTAGTACATTTTTCTTTCTTTCTAGCCAAAACCTCACTTCCTCTAAGAAACCTTTCTTGTTCCCTTGGTTAGAATCAACTTCTCCCTCTCCTGAGCTTCCATGACTCTTGCTTTGCATTGTATTACTCAATGCTTATATTGAAGTCCATTACATATAACAGGGATATTTACTAATTTATCCATCTCTATGTCAAAACTCAGTTCCTGTAAGATATTTGTCCTGGTGAGTTTTGTGAATACCCCACTGTGGCTAATATAGTCCCATACCTAGTTATTCAATAAAAGTTTGACAATATGAATTGCATCACTGCTATTCAAATGACCTACTTACTTTGTGGGAGCCATCAATAAAATGTACCTTGTAATCACTCTGCTGGGCTCCAAATAACAAATACGCAGAGATTAAAAATGGTTTAAAGAGAAAAATCAAAATATCTAATTTAGTTGTTCAAAATATCATGGTGAGTAGATATTTTTAAATTTTCTACTTAATTTTATCTACGTCAACAAAATATTGTGCTCAGTTTGGCCATTAGTGTATCTAGACAATTTGCTGACGGTGGCTAAACTTCCTCCTTAGTCTACACTTTAGAAAATCTCTGTTCATTGTTTTCTGTTTAATGAGACCTGGGACATTCAACCAAACCAAGTCACAGGAAGAAATAACTAAACATTCTCAGACATGTTGTGCAGACCTCCAAACACGAAGCCCTTTAAAAGTGAGCATGAAGAGAAGTCTAGGAACAAACTCTTAAAAAAAAAAAGCTATTATTATAAAAGTAGTTTATGTTTATTGTAGAAAATAAAGACAGGTAGATACGTGGAAGAAATAAAATACAATAGCTTATAATTCTACTACACAGCAATAACCACCGATATTTTGAAGTACATCCTGCCAAATGGTTTTCTCTTTCCATATGTGTACATCTTTATTAAAAATTTATGTAATTTGAATAATATTTCAAAATTTGGATTTTTTAAATTGAGCATAACATGGACATCTTTTCATGTCATGAATTTTCCTCAATTGTACCATTTCTAATATCAGCATTATGTGGAAATACTGCAGTCTACTTAACCCATCACTAAATCTTTGAAATCTAGATAGATTGCCATTTTCACTATTATAAGCAGCTCTCCTGGCTAAAACTTTGCTCACATCCATGATTATTTCCTTATGATAAATTTCATAAATGTAATTTCTAAGCTAAAGTTGTTAATATGTCTTAAAACTTTTAACCAGTGTTGGAAAATTATAGCAGCAATTACAAACATTATTTTTTTCTTCTAATAACCACTTAATTAAAAATTCTCAGTTGGATATTAATTTTCTAACATAATTTTGGTAATGTATTTTTAGGCTTCTAATTTGAGGATCAAAATCACACTACTTTAAAGTTCCAGATATATATACATGACATATATACAACTGTAGAAAACAGAAGAAAATAGATAGCATTGCATTTTTGAGGGCCATGGTGATTGCCACCAACCAAATGCTTCTCCAAAAATTGTTTCTAGAAAAGACTGCAATGTTTTTATTTGCTGTGGTTTGGCAATAATCTAGGTTCAACATGGAGTTCACTTCTGGACCCTGTATTAGAATTCATACAGGGGACTCCAGCTTAGACATCGCCTGACTCAGTCTAACAGAACCTCAGTTGCATCGATCCCTTTTAGAAGGCAATCCCCTCGTGGTGGAATGGAATATACATTTCCGTAATAGAACTGTCTTCTAGAAAGGGCAGATTCCACAGCATTATGGTGAGGCCTGGATGGGTTTCCTAAGCTACTTTGCTCCATTATTACAGTTGAAGCCTTGTAAGCCCAGTAACTGTGACAAGTAAGGTTAGAATGGTAGAAACTTGAAAATGCATCTTAATAAAACTGTAAGGAGTGGGCACCCAGTGAGAATATTCTGAGAGGAAAGAACCAGGTCTTGCTTTATTTTTTAGTGCGACAACTGAGAAGGGGGACCGCTTGTGTAACAGAAATTGCAGCAAATGGAAAAAGAGAATGTGTTGGCAGATGGCCCTGGCAACCGCAGGGCTGGAATAATTATCTAATTACTATGGCATCTACTCAGCTGGCTTCTAGATTACAAAGATTTTCAGGGTCAACTAGCCATTATTTCATCAGGTTTCGCAAAACTACTGATTTGTATGTGTGAAAGTTCCTGCTGTGAAACTAGATTCTAAACTACAAGATGAATCAATATCACTGCTAGACAGCAAATCTTTTAATTAATTTTGCAGCTAAATGCCCAAGTTACCTGATAACTGCCTGGAAGTGATCCAGGCCAGGAAACGTTAATGAGGACAGACCTATATCAGATGTGTCAATCTGTTTACAGAAAGTAAGGTTGAGACTCTGGGATAGACATCTCAGCATGTACAAGAGGAAGAGCAAAGCCAACATAGGTGTGTCAAGGCCAGACCAGAGACTGTGGTCAAATTTGAGAAGTTCTTGAGGTCTCTAACAAAGAGGATTGGGAAATTAATCCCAAACTTTGTTTGACTAATAAAAAATGTAAAGTGTTTATATTGATATCCTTGGATGAAAGGTAGGTAGCTGACCAAGGGTCCCTGCCTTTGCTTATCTTATCTGCCTTGACATAGGGACAGGCAAAGAAAGAGTTACTTGGTGGGGGTTAGTGGTGATCTTCAGGTTTGCTCTCCTTTTCTAGTTAGAATTGTATATGAAATGCTCAGAGGACAAACATACTGCTAGGAATAGCCCTTCTGGGCTGAAGATTTAGTAAATGTTGTGATCCTTTAAATATTCTAAAAAAAAGTATAAAATAAATACTTGAGTTATATTGTCAAAACACAAGAGAAAGTAATTTGGAAACTCTTTGGAACAATCGGTAAGATTAAATGAAAAATACAGGAATTTTTTATGCACCTAAATCATCCAAAAAAATAATTGTATTTAAGGGCTTCTGGCTGAGCACAATGAGTGGGCTAAACAGTTTTGTGCTTTGGTCCCTTGAGTACTTACTATCTATGTGAGTGTGTGTGTGTACATATGCGTGCATTTATTCTTTCTTCTTCCTGCATACTCAGACTCAGATCTATTAAGTGTAACAACTAACCAGCCCCAAACCAACGAAACAAACAAAACTCTTAACCTTTTCAACAGAACATCTCTTTCCTTCAGATCCATGTTTGAAAGAAACTACTGATATCAGAAATGACTTACTCAACATTTACTCATTCTTTTTCCACTTAGTAACACAACTGCAAAGTTCTAATATTCAATAATACAACCCAAAACTAGGAAAGTCCTGGACTCACTAAAAATAATTTTGAAAAGTTAGGAGATACTTTTGGAAAAAAATAAAAAAACACAACATTTTCTTGAGATAATAAACAAAGGAAGAAAAGAAGAGACAAAAGTATGAAAAAAAGGTGTGGTGGGCAGGTATGCGATGGTAGCCCTGTGTAAAGCAGGAATTAGGAACAAAATTGTATGACATAAAACAAACATCCATGAAGTCTATCTGTGTTGTAAATTCTGGAGTCATTCCAATATTGGTGTTCCCACACCTTCTCACTCTTATTTTGGCACTCTGATTACCATATCTAGATTAATCATGACTCTGCTTAAAACTGTCAAAGTTTTTCCATCTTGAATGCATAAGGTCAGTGCTCCTGACATGGGGCTTTCCTGTGGCCTTGCCTCTGAACACCCCTCCTGCCTTGTCTCCAGCAACTTGGCACTTCAGGCACGCACCGTGCTATTGCATATCATGCTTCTTTCTTCGTGCTATTTCTTTGGAATCCAATAATGATAGTAAAACTACAATAAAAAGTTAAAATCACACATTTCATGCCTCAATTTTACTTGGAGCATCAATTTCTTAGATATCAAAAACCAAAGGGAGTATGAGATGGTTTGCCATATGCAAAACTTAAAAAAGCAAATCTCGGTGTACTGTTTGAAAATCACCTTTGTGGACCTCATGCCTGAGAAACCTAAAGGAGACCTTAGGAAAGTGGTGGCCAACTTGGGACCAACTTGCACTCCCTCAAGTTTGGAGACAAAGGATACAC
>NW_011888848.1:3844974-3854441 GCF_000151845.1 Pteropus vampyrus
TAGTTGTGAGTCTCAGATCCAAGATCAGGTGTAGGGCTGCCGGACATAAAGTTCCAGACTGTAACTGCTATGCTAGGTCACCTTTCTGTTTTGATCAACTGAATTGGAGTGACCCCTCAACATTGTCAGGACATAGCTCCTCCAGAAAGCCTTCCATGACCACTTAGGCACAACTAGGCACTCTGCTCCTGGAGTAACCAGCATACACCTTGACCATGGAACTTAGTCACAATAGGGTAAAATGACTCATCTGTATGCTGGGATCTCTTACTTGACTGTAAATTCTTGAGGCCAGCTAGTATGTTGTATTCATCTCTGTCTCTCTAACACTTAGGTCTTAGAACTCATGTTGGTAAAACCACAGCAAGAAAGATAACCAAAGAGAAAAGGCAAGTCAGTCTTTCTCAGGATACATATTCATGTGGGTTCAAAGCACAGTGGTTACATCCACAGGCTTTAGAATATGGCTATTTGGTTTTAAATCCCATTTCTGCCACAATCTAGCTGTGTGACTTTAGGTAAGCTACTTAAACTCTCTTTGCCATGGGTTTCAAATTAGTTAAATAGGAAACTTAAACCTGTTTCATGAATTGGTATGAGGATTTCATGAACCAATATACATAAGTTGTTTAGAATGGTGCCTGGCACATAAGTGCTCAATAAAATTTAGCTATTGTTGTTATTTTAGCTATATTAATAGCTACAGAGTGAATAGTTAAAACCAAACTGCAGGCTGAAATAAACAGTACCCAAATGATAAACGTTCATTGATCTATGAAACGATTGAGTAATTTCTCATAAACTAATCATGGGCCTGCAAGAGTTTTCATCCAGAGGCAAGACAGGATTTCCATACTATTGTTTGTTTATGCTCCTCACAGCATTATGGCACACCCCACATCCTCAGAACCACACAGAAAAAGAAAGTAAACAAGAATAAGTGTTGATTTTAGGAAGTAGAGCCAGTTCCTGCAACATTTTTAAATCGCTTATAATTTCTCACTTCTTTTTGAGAAACTGCCTCTTTGCTGAACCCAAGGTGCCCAGCTCAGTGTCCTTAGTCACCTGAGTTCCAGAAGAGACTCAAAATTCAGTAGAGTTTGGATTTCACCAGGTCTTTCCAGAATGACGGAAAGAACTGTGAGCCCTGGAGAGGGAGCCGGTCAGGGCATCCCATGTATTAACTGTTTCTAGACTCCAAACCTCAGGGTCACTGTGAGCTCGCTCCTCTGTCGCCCTGACCTCAGATGCCCATAGTTTAACCACTCTCAATATTCAGTGAATCTCTTTCAGTCACTCCATAAAACTCTGTCCAGTCACATTTTGTGCTTCTAAAAAAGCTTCTAAACTCATCTTCATTTCCTATTCTCCAAATTAGCTTACCTAATACTTTCAGTTTTCCAAAAACATAAGTTTAATGAGATTTACAACACACCGACAAACTTTCCTCCTTTAAAACATTTACTACTCCCCCAGTTGCCTATAGAAATAACCCCAAATTCCTGAGACTGACAGTTTTGCCTGGCCAAGACCTTGTCTTACTCCAAGTATTTTTATTCTTATAAGAACCATCTGCTTTAATCAGAAGGAATGACTTGTTCTCACATTTGCCACATGCCAGCTCACTTACTACTCAGGTAACTGTGGTTCTCCGCTCTTGGGCTCTCACACTAGGGTACTGACCCTGCCTTTGCCTACTCAGTGTTTACTCAGGCAGACTCCATCCCCTCTCCAGGACTTCTGAAATCACTCATTCATGGCAAGTCTTTGATAAACAACCAATAAACAGTTATTTCTGCTCATGTCCCAGACACTGAATTAGGCGCCAGGGACTGGGGATACCACGGTGAAAAAATAAGACAAAAATTTATGTTTCATAAAAGAATCAAGTAAATGAGGTAAGTAAAATATATAGCATGTAACTCTAGGGTGAAACGCTAGAGGGATAAAATCCAATAGGGAAATGGGGATAGGAAACGAGGGAAACTGCAGCACTGGGGGTGCCTCAGCCACACCCCCGTGGTACCAAATGTTCTTGTGTGCATGGAAGGCCTTCTGCTGCAAGCAGATTTGATTCTCTATCAAAAGGCATTCTCTGACCACGGATGCCTGTCTGTCTGCACACAAGGCATTCCCGGGTGTCAAGAATGAATCCTCCCAGGAGCATCCCTCAACCCATGTCTAATGGCAATTGGTGGGTGAATACCTCCCACGTGAGACAACTCTGAGGTGTGTTCTGTACAGTGCCTTAGGGCTCCCAGTGGGATATGAGTGCCAGTTGGTATCTGCTCATGCATGGACACTATGTCTTTCTTTCCTTCTCAGTCTCATTTTCTGATTACTTTACTGCTGTTCTAGGAGATTGTCTCCCAAATAAATGACTTGCTCTAAAATTTTTTTACCTGGATTTGCTTACAACTCAGTGTAAGAGCAAGGTGGTCGAGGAATGTTTAACTGAATAAAGGTCTCAAGGAGGTGAAGGAGCAAGGAAGCTGTGGAGATATCTTGGGGAAGAGTCAAGGCAAAGGAAACAGTGAGAGCAAAGAGTTTGAAACAGTAGTGCTTGTTTGTGGAACACTGAGAAGGTCAGAATGCAGAAACAGGTGAGGTCAGAGAGAATGAGGGACCAGCTCATGCTCGACCTCAAAGGTCATCATAAGAATGTCAGCTTTTAATAAGACTGAGATGAGAAGCTTCTGGAGGGTTTTAAGTAAAAGGGGAACATGATCTGACTGATATTTTTGTAAGGATCACTCTGTCTGCTCGGTTGAGACAAAGATAGAAGAAGAAAAGTAGCTCATGAGGCAGGTGTAATAATCTAGGTGGTTACTGATGAGTTCTTGAATCAGAGTAGAAGTAATGGAGGAAGTGAGCAGTGGTCTAATTCTGAATCAATTATGAAGGCTGAGCTAGTAGAATTTTCTGATAGATCGGATAGGGGTTTAAGTGAAAGAGAAAAGTCAAGGATAACACCAGGGTTTTTTTTTATCCAATCAACTAGAAGAATGGAGCTGCCATTTACTGAAGTGACAAAGACTACAAGGGGAGCAAATTTTAAAGAGAAAATTAGGAGCTCAGTTTTGGACATTTTAAAATCGAGATGCCTTCTACACAACCAAGTGGAGATTTGAGTGGGGGACTGGATATAATAAGTAAAGTCAAGACCTCATGGACAACGTCCAGGCTGGAAGTAAAGCTAGCAACCACCAGTATGTAGATAGGATTTAAAGGCTGAAACCAGGTCAAATCCTCAACCGAGGAAAAGCAGACAAGAGAGAGAAGAGGGTCTCCAAATGAGCCCTGATATACTTCTATGTCTAGAGATAAGGATTAACCAGTGAAAGAGACTGAGAAGGTGCAATTGGAGTAGAAGCGGGAAACTAGGTATGTGGAGTCCCGGAAGACAGAAAAAGAAAGTTTTTCAATCAAATGCTGTTGACAGGTCAGGAAACTGAGTGCCTCCTTCTGCTAATGTCTAAAGCAATTGTTTGCTGCATAACTAATTAGCATAACTAATTATGAACTGCCTTCTGTCACCATCATTTCTAGCATTGCCTTGAAATATATCTTTGATTGTTATTTGGCTTTTTATGTGTTTATGAGTTATTTTCTTGGCTAGATTATAAACTCTTCTAGAGCAACACTATGACATAAATCTTCTTGATTCCCACACAGAACTCAGCAGAGGACATTGCATGCAATAGACACTTGACAAACATTTAATCTTTTAATTTGCATTTTCAACTGAAATATCACATTCTTCATGAAATATTGCCTAGTTAATCTGTCTAAAAGTGATCTGTCCCTTCTGTGAACTCCAGTTACATTAACTGTCTGCACTTAATAATTATTGCTTTGCATTACAAGTTATCTTTTCATAGCTATGAATCTTGTCACGTCTAACTAGGGATTCATAGTATTTTGGTGGCAAGGAATGAGTTTTGTGTATCTTTATATACTCCAAATGGCCTACAGTTAATTAATTAATTAATTAATGCATGTAATCATCGACCTTATCTGTATTTAAAGTGCCTTAAGTAAATTCTTATTAATAAATACTTGTTTCCCCAATATGTGCTTCCTTTCTGACCTGGTATTTATTCTTTGGAATCTGAGATTTCTGGGTTTCTACTGATACACACAGCTATGGCGTTCTACATCTCAGTAGAGGTGCTCCAATCTCTCTGGCATTTCATCAGAGGGGTTTATGGTATCATTATAATAATCACAGCCACTGAAATTGTGTTGCTTATTTTCACAAATAAAAGTAAATTATAATAGTGGTTTATGCATCTCATTTCTGAGAAGTGAGGTGATGAACACAATATCATGTTACCCAGGCTGAAGGAATGACTTTTCTTATAAAACTAAAACAGATCTCTCTTTTTTCTGGTCATTCCAACCCCTGCACTGAACTGGAAAATGTATTCATTTATCTCTTCATTTAGCCCAGCAGGTTTTGATCTAGACTATATATTATAAAAATTAGGATGTGATTCCATAGTGTAGTGGTTAGCACATCTGCTTTACACGCAGAAGGTCCTGGGTTCGTGCCCAGTGGAGCCACAATCCATGGTTTACAGCCATGCCACCTTGAACAAGCCCGATGTCTGATCTCAGAAGCTAAGCAGGGTCGGGCCTGGTTAGTACTTGGATGGGAGACCACCTAGGAAGACCAGGTGCTGTAGGCTTAAATAATAATGAAAAATAAATAGAGAAACCTGAAGTTGCCCTAAAATAGAGCTTATGAGGTCCTTATAAATGGAACAACATGGAAGAGAGTTTCCAATAAAAACTGTATTACAAGGATTAAAAAAATTCTTTAATTTTTAGCTTAGGCTTTCTGAACAAGCAAAAATAAGAGAATCCTACTTGTAAATAGAAGTTCTGCAGGCTAGAATATTGATATATCACTTTCACACCCAGCCAACTAAATCTGAATCCAATTTGACAGCAAAATTTGTGACTTCTGAGATGATAAAACATAGAAGTCTTCCCAGGTGAAATGGGAAAGTAAGTGAAAAGAAATATTTTGTGTCAGCATTAATAAAGAGGCCAGTTAGAAATTATATATTAACAGAGTGACTTTGTGATTGGCAGCACCATTACTTGTATGATTTTAATTTTCATATTTAACGTTTTATGACTTTTCAAGTATCTAACCTTATCATGGAGGAACAATGGCCTAAATTATGTAATATATTCTGAGATTCCATATAAAAGGTGAAAATTATATTCTTGATTTCAAAAAACATAGAGTTCTAACCTGGCCCTATAGATCATGGGATTCTTCATTGTGATGTGATCTTATTAATGATGAAAATCAGTATTTTTAAAGAATTGAGCAATATATGTGTCAATATTTAAACAACTTCCAGCAAGAGCATTACATTTTAAAGTCAATACATTAGCTCAGAAAAGCCAGTGCAAAGCAGAATCAGAAATTCAAATGTATATTTTTAATTGAGATATAATTGACATATAACACAGTGTAAATTTAAGGTGTACTAGGTGTTTTATTCGATAGATTTATATAATGCAATACTGTTACCACCAGTGTGTTAGCTAACACCACTATCCAAGTATTCCTTTTGAGTTATTTGTTTTCAGTATCACAGTTACAGTTAGCAGAAATTGTTTTTCCATTTAAACTAATATTTGTTATTTGTGGTTAAAAATAAAACATGTAAGTATAATCTTCAGGGAGAAGAGATATCTATAATGATATGTATGGTATGGTTCCAACTTCTCAAAATATTTAGTTGTCCCCGTACATGCTTAGACAATAAATCAAAATATTTACAGTGCTTATTTCTAAGTGATAGAGCTAGTGATTATTTTCTTTTGTCGATATTTTTTCTAATGAAATTTATATATAAAATTGTTGCCATGTAGCATATGTAAATGTTAACAAAAAATTCCCATCGAGCTCTTGCCAATACAAAATTATAGATTATTTTTGCTCCCTTTTTTTCGGAAAATGCATAATTTCAAGTACAGACCAAACATGAGCAAATTCAAAGTAAATATACATAATTTTCTTATTATATAAATAAAAACCTACCAAGTGTGTATTCAAACATATACATGCTTATAAATAGAATATCCTTGGAAGGTAAAAAGAAGCTGGTGTTTGCCTCAGAAAAGGTAATTGGACAGCTATAAGATACTATTGTCTCCTTGAGATCTTTGGTATTTTTGTGTTATATGAATTTTAGAACTTAGAAAAATATAAGAAAAATAAAAATGTTTATTTAAATTCCTCTAATTACTCTTTCTAATCAACTGTTGGTTCTTTCCTTACACATAAAACCTTTTTTCATTGTTAGATTGGATTGCTCTGTTTTTTATTTATTTTGACTTACTGCCAAAAATGTAGGATCTCTATTATTGCCCTGTTTGAATAATAAATAACTAGAACCTGTTTTCCTACTAAATGTTTCAACACTAAATGTTGTGGAAAACTTTTACCTTCCTTGCAAAACTTCTCACAATGCTGCTATTAAAGAAGACATAACTGCTGAGTTCAACCCTGCTCTCAGTTAGGTGAAGGTTTGTTTATAGAAGAGCCTTGAAGTTAAGGTTAAGGTTTGTGATAGAACAGTTATCAGTCAAGGGCTGACTCTAGACATTCATTTGTACACGGGTTCACTTAGATAAGCTCAGAGCTTTTCTTGGCTTTCAACTTTCTTCTTCTAATTTTCATTTTCATAAACTGACTTGTTTCTTCTGGGAGTGAAAAGACATAGATCAGGTGCATAGAGAGAAAATATGGAGGCAGTACAATGGAGCAAAATAGTCTTTTCAACAAAAGAAAAGACATGCAGAGAGAAAAGGCATGGATCAGATGACTTCCCAAAGTCTCTTTCAGCCTCACCTATACATGTAAAATATTTACTTATGTCGTCTCAGGTTTAGCTAAGTGTGCTTTGCAGATTGTTCCCATGGTTACATGAAAACTGTATGTGTTAATTTATAATTTTTGACACTAACTGATGACAGGTGGTTTGTGTGCAAAGACCATGGTATTTAAACAGTTAGGAGGAAAGTGAATACATGAAGGAGCTAATGAACATTAAAAAGGTGGTAAAGTTAATGAACTGTTGGCATCAGTTACCTCCCTCAGCACTCATATAAATGTTTGTAAGAGTCATACAAGGTCCTGAGCATTTATTTACTTAATCAAAGGTTAATAGCATTAAAAAGTGGGGAGAACAAGTAGATCTGACATGAGAACTCTGAGAAACCTTAAAATAATCGCTATTACAACACTAGTGGAGGGGACAAATAGACTACCAGACTGAAACTAATTCCGCAATGAGGGAGACAGAAAGTACTGGAAGATAACCAAACAAAGAGAAGGGCCAAGTATGAAAAACCAACAAACTAGAAACCATTGTAACAGAATAACAAAGGAAATATGAGTTAGAATTCTGAGAATTGTAATTCAAAGCATTGAGAGCAAAAGTTAAACATGCCAAATAAATAAGCTACATGCCATCCTAACAGAAACGTTTTGTTTTACATGGTCTGAAACACCAATTCTGAGAATTGCTTATAAGAATTAAATAGAAAGCAAAAAATAAGAAAAACAACAAAAGCAAAAACAAACACAAATAAACAAAAATTAGCTTGTAGAAGAGTACAGCTCAGCAATGGCATTTATATACTGATGAGGCCAGTTTAACTCACCTTCATAGGAGATGGTTTAAATTAAAAAGATTTTTATACTGAATTGGCTAATTTTTATATTTCATACAAAAATTGGATTCTATTTGATACAAAAATGTCAAAGGAAGACATTTTCTTATATACTTAGGTTTTTTTTTTTTTTTTAATACTGATCATTAAGTCATCACTGGAATAGATTTTTGGTAAATGGTGCTTATTTCGAAAGATGTCTTAGTCACCATATGCTTTTATATATATTAAATGTTTTATATTCAACTAAGAAAGAGAAAGAAATAGAAAATATAGACAATTCTTTTTGTTTTCGTTTTCGTTTTTAAACAGCAGATAATGAAGATGAGAATGATCCCATAGGGAGGGTAACATTGATTATGCAGGGCAGAGAAAGAACATTAGCAGGGATAGCACCCTTGAGTAAGCCTGAGAGGGTGGAATCCACTGCATAAGGAGAGAGGCGACCTTTAATTAAAAACAGGAACCATTAGCTACATTATATGGACAGAGATGCAGTTATGTTAGTAAATTTAGTATTAGGAGTGTGTGTATCTTCTTATTGTGTCTCATTTTCCCAATGGAATGATAGAAAAGGTCATTAGCTGAAAGGAGAAAAGAGGGAGTATTTAAGGTATGAGAAGAAAGACAAAGATGTGAACCGCTCCCTTCAGAGACATTACTGGGGGCCCCACTTGCAGAAAATGATCATGAATCAGCTTCATGGGTAAAGGTGTAAAATAGGCAGAAAACTGAATTTCATCGAGAGTAGGTTTTTTTCAGGCAAGTAAATGGAAAGGGAAAGAGAAAAGGGAATTGAGTTCATCTGTAAGGAGTGATTATAATGAAGGACCCATGGAAACTAAACCAGGTGTGGGCTTAATGAACAATGAAAAGGTAGTGGTGGGGTCAAAAGCTTGGAAGACCTGCCAGCATCAAGAAATTGTTGGAGACGGTACCAGTGAGGATGAGCTGAAAGACAGGATGAGGGGGTTAGAGAACATCAAATCTGAAATACTGATTTTTAAGGGGTGGAGTTATTGATAATGGCAGTTGTAGGGTATGGTCCTGGAATGAGTGGCAGAGAAGAGGAGGGGGAGAGAAAGAGAGAGAGGGAGAGAAAGGTGGAGACAGTGGAGTAGGTTCTAAATTTTTCAAATAGGAGTGACTGGTAGCACTGCACCATAAGGGAGGGTAGATAGTGGTAGAGTCTGGTGCCATGTGCATCTAAAATCATTATTTTAAGAGGTCTGTAAATGAACACTTTGTCGATTACCATTAATATATGCCAAAATAGAAGTTACAACAGCGGCAGCTAGTTTATATTAAATGAAAGAAAACACACCCAAAATATTGTTATATATTTAACAATGAAACAAACTGGAGAGCAAATTTTTATCATAACCTTGAATGTTATTCCTACTCTTACGGAATAGGAAATTTCCAGATTCAGGAAGTTGCCAATTACCTTCTAACGAGAACTATGAAGAGAATTAAGTGAGAATACTAATGAAGTGTTGGACCTGACAAATGGTAAGTACTTAATAAAATGTCAGGAGGGGGTAAAACTGAAAATGACTTTCTATGAAGGAGAAATTTCTAGCTTGCTTTGCCACTTTTCTGTATGCATTGTGTTAAACAAAACAAAACAAACTTTTATATCAAAGGTCACCTTGATATATACACTGGTTTTCCCTAATTTGTAGGCCAGAGACTTATTCTACTATTTCTGAGAAGAGTCTTGCATTAAGCAATATAAACTCTGCTTTTGAATGTTGTAAGTACTG
>NW_011888848.1:3855096-3855663 GCF_000151845.1 Pteropus vampyrus
GATTTTTAAGGGGTGGAGTTATTGATAATGGCAGTTGTAGGGTATGGTCCTGGAATGAGTGGCAGAGAAGAGGAGGGGGAGAGAAAGAGAGAGAGAGAGAGAAAGGTGGAGACAGTGGAGTAGGTTCTAAATTTTTCAAATAGGAGTGACTAGTAGCACTGCACCATAAGGGAGGGTAGATAGTGGTAGAGTGTGGTGCCATGTGCATCTAAAATCATTATTTTAAGAGGTCTGTAAATGAACACTTTGTTGATTACCATTAATATATGCCAAAATAGAAGTTACAACAGTGGCAGCTAGTTTATATTAAATGAAAGAAAACACACCAAAAATATTGTTATATATTTAACAATGAAACAAACTAGAGAGCAAATTTTTATCATAACCTTGAATGTTATTCCTACTCTTACGGAATAGGAAATTTCCAGATTCAGGAAGTTGCCAATTACCTTCTAACGAAAACTATGAAGAGGATTAAGTGAGAATACTAATGAAGTGTTGGACCTGACAAATGGTAAGTACTTAATAAAATGTCAGGAGGGGGTAAAACTGAAAATGACTTTCTAT
>NW_011888848.1:3855713-3857681 GCF_000151845.1 Pteropus vampyrus
TAAGTAGTGAAATTTCTGATCATTTTACTTTCTAGCTTATGTTTTTGTATATTGTTTGAATTGTGAATGAGGACCACTTACCACCCTAGTGATTAGACGATTACTCCTTGGGCGTCTTTGTTTATTCTCTCCTCTGCCTGTAACACCCTTCACCTCCTTCAGTTCTCTGCTCAAATATCCCCCATTAGAAAGGTCTGCCTTTGCTACTCTATTTGAAATGGAAACACCATCCCTCTGTGAGCATGCTCCATCCTTCGTTCTTGTGTTAGTCTTCCCTGCTGTACTTAACACCATCTAATATTTTTAAATTTTTATTTATTGTTTGTTTATTTATTATTTGTTTGTTATTATTTTTTACTTTTTATTTATTGTTTATTCTTTTCTTCCCCCACTGGAAAGTAAACCTAGCAAGGGCAGGACTTTGTTTTGTACTGACCTGTAACCCCAGTGCTGGGAGCTGTGCCAATCTCTTCATAAATATGTGTCGAATGAATGAAAACACCCATATATGTACACATGTATGAGTGTGCATGCACATGCATGTGTGTGTGCACAAATATATAAATCAAACATCCTTTACTTTTACTCTAATTCCCTACAAGAAATTTCCTGAAAAGGCCTTGATTAAAAAGAAGGAGAATGATTAATTTATAAACATCCAGTTTTGTCAGCAGCCAGCCCTACCAAAGAGAAAATTTTTACCTTACATTCAGGTTAATTTCTATGCTGAATTTTACTTCAACATCAGTAGCCATAAGTTTAATTAGCTAAATAGTGATAACTTTAATTGAGCTCTCAACATAAGGAGAAAACAACTTGCATATTTTTTCTCTTCTGAAATCTTGATCGTCTTTGAATCAAATTAAGTGCTTTGTTCCTAAACTGCTGAAAACCTCTTGTCAGTTCCATAGGAATCCAAGAAAGAACAAATAGAAATTTTAAGTGGCAAAAACTGGGAATTCCACCCCCGCCCCCTGCCATAGTTTAGAACACAGTCTCCTTGGCCAAATGGAGGGACTCTGGGAGTACCTCTGCTGACACAGGAAATCTAAGTCTGATGATGCCGTCTTCCAGCCCAAACCCAGGAACCCATGGAAAAAGGCCCCTCACCCCACCCTCCCTGCGGCCCCTGCTACCACTGATACACTTGGGTGCTTTGATTTTGTGGAGCTGGTGATCCCATTTAGGATACAGTAGTGGGAGGGTGGGGCTCGGAGTTGCATTTACCTGTTTATTTCTCAAGGGCTGAACCACTTCCCTAATGCACAGCTCTAGATCATTGAGATAGTCCTTCTCGGTCTGTATCAGCTCCCTGATGATTTTCGAACGCTTTGCCATCATTCTCTGCATCTGATGCTCCTCCTCCTGAGTTAAGGTCTCAGCTGCAGAACACCCGGCCTGTGGAGTCATCTTTTCTGTTAAGTGAAAACATGTACACGTGAGACATCCTGCTGAGGTGTCTTGTTCCTTCATTACAAGTGCCACTGCAGGGTTATTGTTAGCAAAGAAAAAGGCTTAGGGTATCTTCGAGGTATGGTCTTAGGAGACGATGTGTGAGCCTTCCCTGTAAAATCAGAATCCTATGAAACTATGAGCACAGAGGGACATGAGAATGCACTACTTTTGACAAATCAGTTAAAAGGTTTTTCACTGTCATGGCTTGTCTTTAAAATATCCCATTGCTACTATATTAGGCTAATAAACCCAGTGTTCGAGCTAAAGGTAAAATGTATAAAAACATAGTTCTGAACTTCTTCTGGACACATTCGAATTATTTAAATTTATTTTTTAATTATAGTCAACAGAAAACATTATATTGATTTCAGTCATACAACAGTGATTAGACATTTATATACCTTACAAAATGATCACCATAAGTCTAGTAACCATCTATCACTATACAGTTATTACAGTACTATTGACTGTATCCTCCGTGGTGTACATTACGTCCCTGTGACTTACTTTATA
>NW_011888848.1:3858373-3860409 GCF_000151845.1 Pteropus vampyrus
CATAAGTTTAATTAGCTAAATAGTGATAACTTTAATTGAGCTCTCAACATAAGGAGAAAACAACTTGCATATTTTTTCTCTTCTGAAATCTTGATCGTCTTTGAATCAAATTAAGTGCTTTGTTCCTAAACTGCTGAAAACCTCTTGTCAGTTCCATAGGAATCCAAGAAAGAACAAATAGAAATTTTAAGTGGCAAAAACTGGGAATTCCACCCCCGCCCCCTGCCATAGTTTAGAACACAGTCTCCTTGGCCAAATGGAGGGACTCTGGGAGTACCTCTGCTGACACAGGAAATCTAAGTCTGATGATGCCGTCTTCCAGCCCAAACCCAGGAACCCATGGAAAAAGGCCCCTCACCCCACCCTCCCTGCGGCCCCTGCTACCACTGATACACTTGGGTGCTTTGATTTTGTGGAGCTGGTGATCCCATTTAGGATACAGTAGTGGGAGGGTGGGGCTCGGAGTTGCATTTACCTGTTTATTTCTCAAGGGCTGAACCACTTCCCTAATGCACAGCTCTAGATCATTGAGATAGTCCTTCTCGGTCTGTATCAGCTCCCTGATGATTTTCGAACGCTTTGCCATCATTCTCTGCATCTGATGCTCCTCCTCCTGAGTTAAGGTCTCAGCTGCAGAACACCCGGCCTGTGGAGTCATCTTTTCTGTTAAGTGAAAACATGTACACGTGAGACATCCTGCTGAGGTGTCTTGTTCCTTCATTACAAGTGCCACTGCAGGGTTATTGTTAGCAAAGAAAAAGGCTTAGGGTATCTTCGAGGTATGGTCTTAGGAGACGATGTGTGAGCCTTCCCTGTAAAATCAGAATCCTATGAAACTATGAGCACAGAGGGACATGAGAATGCACTACTTTTGACAAATCAGTTAAAAGGTTTTTCACTGTCATGGCTTGTCTTTAAAATATCCCATTGCTACTATATTAGGCTAATAAACCCAGTGTTCGAGCTAAAGGTAAAATGTATAAAAACATAGTTCTGAACTTCTTCTGGACACATTCGAATTATTTAAATTTATTTTTTAATTATAGTCAACAGAAAACATTATATTGATTTCAGTCATACAACAGTGATTAGACATTTATATACCTTACAAAATGATCACCATAAGTCTAGTAACCATCTATCACTATACAGTTATTACAGTACTATTGACTGTATCCTCCGTGGTGTACATTACGTCCCTGTGACTTACTTTATAATGGCCAATTTGTACTTCTTAATCCCCTTCACCTTTTTCACCCATTCCCCACCCTCTCCTATCCAGCATTCATCAGTTTGTTCTCTGTATCTGAGTTTGTTTCTGTTTAGTTTTGTTTGTTCATTTGTTTTGTTTTTTTTAGATTTCACACATAAGTGAAATCATCTGGTATTTGTCTTTCTCTGCCTGATTTATTTCACTTGGCATAATACCCTCTAGGTCCATCCACGTTGCCACAAATGGCAAGATTTCATTCTTTTTTTATGGCTGAGTAATATTTTATTGTGTGTGTATACATACCACATCATCTTTATTCATTCATCTATCAAGGAACACCAAGACTGCTTGACTATTGTAAATAATGCTGCAATGAACATAGGGGTGCATATATCTGTTCAAATTAGAGTTTTGGATTTCTTTGGATGAATACCCAGAAGTGGAATTGCTGGATCATATGGTAGTTCTATTTTTAACTTTTTGAGGAATCTTCATACCGTTTTCCATAGCGGCTATACCGGTTTACAATCCCACCAACAGTGCACGAGAATTCCTTTTTCTTCACATCCTTGCCAATACTTATTCTTTTTTTTTTTTCTTCTCCCTAATAATAGCCATTCTTACAGGTGTGAGGTGATATCTTTTTGTGGTTTGATTTGCATTTCCCTGATGATTAATGATGTTGAGCATCTTTTCATATGTCTAAGGGACATCTGTATGTCTTCTTTGGAGAAATGTTTATTTAGGTCCTCTGCCCATTTTTTAATCATATTATTTGCATTTTTGATATTGAATTTTATGAATTCTTTATATTTTGGATTTT
>NW_011888848.1:3860459-3864172 GCF_000151845.1 Pteropus vampyrus
TCTGTATGTCTTCTTTGGAGAAATGTTTATTTAGGTCCTCTGCCCATTTTTTAATCATATTATTTGCATTTTTGATATTGAATTTTATGAATTCTTTATATTTTGGATTTTAACCCCTATCAGGTATATAATTTACAAATATCTTCTCCCATTTAGTAGGTTGCCTTTTCATCTTATTGATGGTTACTCTCATGGTGCAAAATCTTGTTAGTTTGACATAATGCCATTTGTTTATTTTTGCTTTTGTTGCCTTTGCCCTAGAGGCATATCCAAAAAAAATATTGGAAGTGTCGGAGTTTATTGCCTATGTTTTTTTCTAGATCTTTTATGGTTTCAGGTCTTACATTTAAGTCTGTAATGAATTTTGAGTTTATTTTTGTGTATGGTGTAACAAAGTGTTCTAGTTCCTTTTTTTTTTTTTTTGGCATGTATTTTAGACACATTTGCTTTTAAATCGAGGGGGAAGATTTTTAATTAGTAAGTGGAACACTTTCCAATTTTATTTGTTTCTATTATTAAAACTAATTGCTCCTCATTCTCAGTGGATAATGTGTAAACCTTAATCAAATAGAAAACAATTGCATGTGATTTGAATTCACAATCAGAATCTATGAGCAGTGAGGTAGTAGTGGATTAAACAAATTTTAACTTTTTTTTTTTTGCTCATCTTCAATACTATGCACATCTTGTTATCTCAAAATTCTTGAACTGGTGAACAGAAAATTTTAATTAAAAAATTACAGTGCTAAAGAGATGTTGAGATGAATTGGAAGCCTCATACGTAGCCAGGGTTTTATATAAAGTATAATGTAAAAAAGTTAAGTATTTTCAAGGATGAGATTTCCACAGCAATGTAAAAACTTTGAAGCCACAAACTATGTTACAGATGAAATCAGAGCAATAATAGATAGCAGGGCAGTGTATGGGTGTGTGTGTAAATGAATTTGCTTCAAGCTTGAAGTCATCACAAACTTAATTTTCATCTAAGTCTCTGTAGTTGCAGAAATAATTTCATTTCTTTTAAAGCTAAGAAGATTTTAGGAACTGATATGTAAGACATCTTTGATATTGACACCATTTCCTGACAATGGAGAACTTTACAAAAGGACTTACAAAAACTCTGTATGAAAAAAAAAAGTGCATGCATCACAATGTATAGAAATGGAAATAAAGAGAAGGTATTCTCTTGGCTGACTCTAGAAACAAAGCTAAGAAAACTGGAGAGACATTATAGTAGAGGAATTAATGTAAAAGGTTCAACGTAAAAGGACTGACCCAAGAATGTGAAGAGACACTCCAAATGTAGTGAGCTCTCCTCTCTCCCTGCTGGCTCACTAAATTCAGAAGTTAAGACAGTGGCTCAATAATCAAATATCTGTGGAGAATGCTGTGATAGTAACTCCAGTGTTAGTTGGAAGGCACACTGAATTGATCTTTGGACAATTCTGACTGGCAGGTAAATTCACTCCTGGACCATTCACCTAGTATCCTCCCTTCATCAGGAAAAAAAGATGGATTTGACAGACGTTATCTGAGATCACACAGTTTTACAAGGCTAGGGCGAAGTCAGTGCCAGAGAAATAATCTACACTAGGAGAGAGAATGAATGCATGAGGTTTTCTGCAGCCTGCATCTCTTGATCTATATTATAAGCATTTTTGGATGCTTGCTAATTTATAATATTTTTATTGGCAAGTAGAAGAAGCCTGCCTCTCAGCGCTCTAAATTTGAAAGGAAAAGTTACAATCAGGTGTCATTACTATGAATTATTTTGTATATAAGAAGAAGGCAGGTCACTGGTGAGGGAACACGCAATAAGCAGGCTGTATACACAGTGTAACCCTCATGAGTCTCTTTTTGGCTGCTCCTTCTGAAAGGTTGGGATTTGGGAGACAAAAGGCAGAGGGGAGGCGATGGAGGTTCTTTTCTCCTGGGATATATGAAGTAGCTCACAGAAAAGAAAAAAAAAAACTCACTAATACAGAGCTGACAAACTAGTGCAGATAGTACTTAATTATTAGTTAACATTACCTTGAAAATAGAAGGGACACTGTTGAAATACTGTTCTGCCCAATGTCTGCTTTTCCAAGTTATAAACCTTTTATGCCTTATTAAAAGAATCTATCAATTATTTGGGGATAAAAAGAAAGGATTCTTCCCTGATCTTTGGAAAAGAAATATTCCCAAAATATATTCTCAGGTTCCTTTTAGTTCTACATATAGGACTCAATTACTATTATGATTTATTTCACAGATTTCTCAGTTGCTGCATTTTATAATGTACTACGTAAAATTTTATTAATTGAAATTTGCTTAGATTTTCTAGTACTGCTCTACAACTTGTTCATTTATAATTTGGGGGCAATGGTGGTTGAAATAAAGTGCCAGTCAAGGTATTCAACTTTAGAAACTTCTCTCTTCAGATGTGAAAAATCTCAGAGAATTTAGAGTTGAGCAACCTTATAAGATATCTTTGTTTGTTCTTTTAATTCAGTTTTATTGCAGGAACAGACTCAACTTGCATCATTTTATGGTCAGGTCTCTAAACACTTTCTATGTTTGAATTTCTTAAACCAACAAACTCTGCAATGCATTGTGGGCACAGGTTTTGTTTTTATAAGATCCCCTCTACCTTTAAAACTTTCAACTTTTAGTTATTCTATGTTTTTAAATATAAAACTATATGTAATATATGACTATTACCAATCTATATCACCCAAATCAGCAGTCTGCTATAATAAATTTTTATTTCTAGATAAAGCAACAAAAGAACTAAGTATTTAGGAAAGAAGGAGAAATAGAGCTTTACAAATGAATATTTTTCATTAGTTAGCATATAATAAAAGACTGTCAAAACTAAAGTAAAACTGAGGCTAAAAGCACATTTAGATTGTTTTAACCAAAATATACCACTGTGTATGAGAGCAGTGCCATGTAACTGACTCCTGTTACCCATTCTCTATTTCTTTCACCCTTAAATTTCATTTTTCCAAGAGTGATGATGAATTCTCACTATTCTAGCCACAAATTTTATTAATAGCATATGTGGAAGTTTATATATAAGGAGTTTACATATAAAGAAGTTTATATATAAGGAGGTTGCTGTGGTTTAGGAAAAGGATAGTCAGGCTTAAGATCAGGCCTGCCACTCTCAGCAGTGAGAAGGTGATGGACAAGTTAGTTATCCTCACAGAGCCTATACTTCCTCATCTGTAAAATAAGAATGAAACCATTGCAGTGTTATCATGAAATCTGAATTAAATGGGCAGTAGTATGTCGAAACTCCTTAGGACCTTTAAAACAACATAAATATTAGTTATTTCCATGGGCACAGAAATAATAGGGCTCCCTTCTCTTTTCTCTTGAACTTCATCATCTAGAGCAAACAAGTATAACCTTCCCAAAATACTTCCCTGCACCTACAAACATACAAAACAGAAGTTATCCATACATGGGTATCTTTTTGTAAATTATATATGTACACACACACACACACACACACACACACACACACATTCTTTACAATAGTAGTATAGTTGTCAGACACTGCTATTTGCCTACCCGATAGCTATTCTCCCATTTGTTTTTCATAAATTAAACCCTGAATAGATTTTTAAAAAACGCCTATTTCTTGTGGTTCTTTTTCAGCCTATGGCCCAATTACAGCCAATGAAATGTAAGCAGAAATCTCTGAGAGGGGTTTCCAGGAGTTT
>NW_011888848.1:3864222-3891433 GCF_000151845.1 Pteropus vampyrus
TAATAAATTTTTATTTCTAGATAAAGCAACAAAAGAACTAAGTATTTAGGAAAGAAGGAGAAATAGAGCTTTACAAATGAATATTTTTCATTAGTTAGCATATAATAAAAGACTGTCAAAACTAAAGTAAAACTGAGGCTAAAAGCACATTTAGATTGTTTTAACCAAAATATACCACTGTGTATGAGAGCAGTGCCATGTAACTGACTCCTGTTACCCATTCTCTATTTCTTTCACCCTTAAATTTCATTTTTCCAAGAGTGATGATGAATTCTCACTATTCTAGCCACAAATTTTATTAATAGCATATGTGGAAGTTTATATATAAGGAGTTTACATATAAAGAAGTTTATATATAAGGAGGTTGCTGTGGTTTAGGAAAAGGATAGTCAGGCTTAAGATCAGGCCTGCCACTCTCAGCAGTGAGAAGGTGATGGACAAGTTAGTTATCCTCACAGAGCCTATACTTCCTCATCTGTAAAATAAGAATGAAACCATTGCAGTGTTATCATGAAATCTGAATTAAATGGGCAGTAGTATGTCGAAACTCCTTAGGACCTTTAAAACAACATAAATATTAGTTATTTCCATGGGCACAGAAATAATAGGGCTCCCTTCTCTTTTCTCTTGAACTTCATCATCTAGAGCAAACAAGTATAACCTTCCCAAAATACTTCCCTGCACCTACAAACATACAAAACAGAAGTTATCCATACATGGGTATCTTTTTGTAAATTATATATGTACACACACACACACACACACACACACACACACACATTCTTTACAATAGTAGTATAGTTGTCAGACACTGCTATTTGCCTACCCGATAGCTATTCTCCCATTTGTTTTTCATAAATTAAACCCTGAATAGATTTTTAAAAAACGCCTATTTCTTGTGGTTCTTTTTCAGCCTGTGGCCCAATTACAGCCAATGAAATGTAAGCAGAAATCTCTGAGAGGGGTTTCCAGGAGTTTGCAAAATAGAAAACCGGGCTAGGATGTCCCTTTCTTCCATCCTCTACCCACCATGGTTCTTACTTTCTTCTTTCTGCCCAGAATGTGAAGGTGAGCTCTGGAGGTGCTGTAGCCATGCTGGGACCATGAAGTGATAGCCACAGGGATTTAGACCAATACACCATGGATGGCAGTGTAGGAAGATATAAAGAGCCTCCCTACTCCTAGACTTCTTGCATGAGATACATAAATGTGTATGTGGTAAGCCACATTTTTTCTGTTGCTTTTAGGAAAGTAGTCTGACAGGAATTTGGGTATCTATAATTCAAGTGCTGTAAGTAATGCAACCTAATATGCAAAAATGGCCTAGTAGGGGAGGAAGGATATCAAGAGGTCATTTTGTGGTCTGGAGAGTTGGTGACCACTATTATCCGACGGTAAAATATTTGGTAAATCTACATTTCTGCATACAAAGTCATATAATTCAGGGAAATGGTAGAAAAAATCAAAATGTTAATACATACTGATTATTTCTCACCACATTCAGCAAAATCATAGAAATGAGGGATGAACTCAGACCACGACTAGGCAATCTCCAAGGAGAAATGGAAAAAAAAAAAAAAAAACACCTAAACAAGATATTCTACTGGTGACCTATAATCTAAATAGTTCCTTAATTGAATTGAAAAATGCTAACTGCTTGCATCCTCGGAGTCAAGTCCAAGAGATAGCTTTAGCAGTATTAAGACTGGTGCCTAAGGCTTTCCTCTTCCATGCATAGATAAGTTTGAGGGTGGTGCCTGGAAGCCTAATAGTGGCCATTGGGCTAAGGCCACTCTGCTTACACCCAATCCTGCCTATTCCGCTCAGCCATTTGTCAGACTCCTGGATCTTTGCTAATCTCCTGCCTGGAGAGACTTATGGGCTTTGAAAAAAATCTCTGGATATCAGTGGTCCTCATATATGGACATTTGTGGTCATCCTGATTTACCTTTCCACTACCGATATGCTTTCTCTGATTTCTATAATCTGAGTTCTTGTCCACTGTGGAAGGCAGAATAATGGCCCTGTAAGGATGTCTGTTTTAATCCTCAGAACTATGTTGCTGATGTGATCAAAGTTACAGATTTAGAGATGGGAAGATGATCCTGAATTATCCAAGGTAGACCCAATCTAATTAATTACATTAGCTTTTAAAAGTGGAAGAGGGAAGCAGAAAACACAGAGGGGAAGTGTACAAGGGTTTTGCAGTTAGAGAAAGAGGCTGAAAGCCAAGGAGCAGCTGAGGGTGTGGGCAGCATGGGCAGCCTTTGGAAACTGAGAATAGCCTTTGGCTGACAGCCAGCAAAGAAATAAGTTCCAACAACCTGCAATAGCAAGAAATTGATTTTCCCCTCTAACCTCCAAAAAAGGAGCACAATTCTACCCACACTGATTTCAGCCTGTGAGACACTAAACAAAGACCCAGCCAAGCCCTCTGGACTTCTGACTTGCAGAAACTGTGACATAATATATTTGTATTATTTTAAACCACTAAATTTGTGTTTATTTGTTACAGTAACAGTAGGAAACTAATATTCCCAACATGCCAGTCCCTAAAAGACCACAGTCACTATGTGTAAACTGCCCATTTTAAGAATTGAACTACATGCTTATAAGATTCCTTCCACTTTTCAGAGTTCCTCAATGAATCTTCCTGAACTACTAGTCCAAGATTGTCTAGGCACAACAGCTTGAGCTTCAGTTTTGAAACAAACATGAAGAGATTGTTAATTGGACTTTTCCTTTCAATATAGTTTTTATTGCCTTTGTTCAATGTGTTGGTTTTCAGTACAGGCAAGAAAAATCACACTTGGAAGATAAGAATAGAGTTGGAAAAAAAAAGACTTCAATTTGATAAACAATAAACCAGATACTCCTTATGGTCTGATGCATTATTGTCTTGAATTCAGTTTAATAATTTTCCAAAGCAGCCACGCAACAGTTCAAGTGGCAGTTCAATTTGTGGCAGTGGCTCTGAAGGCCATGGCAATGACAAAAGTGAAGAGAAGAAATAAATCGTGAAAAAAAGGCATGCCACTCCAGGTATATTTCACAAATCATGACAAAGAAATCTCAACATGCCTAATAGAGACCCAGAGTCATTTAAAAACACTGGAAAAAGCATTTAAAAAATATTTTAAATGAATGACTGAGTCTTCAAAAATAGATAAGAAATCCTCTGAGGGCAGTCCAGGGACCTAAGTGACGCTGAAACCACCAAACGCTCCAGAGGCATCTGCAGACACTGGTAGACTGGCAGAATGGGGATTTGTGTGCCTGTAATGAGAGGACAGGACGTGGCATGGCAGAGACAGAACCTGGGCAAGATCTCTAAGCATCGAGAAGCCTGAGAAGAGAAAGAGCCTAAAGCCAGCAGCAGGAAAGGAAACACACCCAGAAAGGTGAACTAGTAAAACTAATGTTCCAAACAGAGAGACATAATAAGAATTATCTGTCTCAGCCAAGGTTCTGCGTCATGATTGAACATAGGTAGGGGAGGGGCTAATAATTCAGGGACACTGATCAGCTCTCTTATGAGTTTAGGACCTGGATTCATTGAATGTTTAACAAATAATTTTTAAGGGCCTCCTATGAGCCTGAAAGGGTTGTAGGAGCTGGGGATATAACAGTTTAAAAAACATCAAAAGCTAATCTCTTTCTTCATGGAGCTTAAATTCTAGTGGGGGAAGAAGAACATAAAGGTTATTTAGTATACTTACAGGTGATAAATGGTATGGAGAAAAATAAAGCAGTAAGAGCCACTAGGAGGTACTCAAAAGGTGTGCAATCTCAAATAAGATGGCAAGGAAGTTCTTACATTAAGCAAAGACTTGAAAGGTAAGAGGAAGTCACAGAGGTAGCTGGGAGACATAGTTTTCAGCAAAGGAACCAGTGGTGGAAAGCTTTAAGGTGGTAATGTGCAAGTCCTGTTCAAGAATCAGGAAGGAAGCTGGTGTGGCTGAGGTGGGAGGGCCAGGGGGAAAGTGGTAGGAGAGGAGATAAGCAAATTGAATGAGAAGGCAGCTTGGAAGAGATAGTGGTCCTTTGTAAGTATTTTAAACATTTAAGCATCTTTATAGTGTTGCAGAAAAGGTAAAGGCATTAATGAACTTTAGATGTCTGTAAATTAAGAATGCTTGCTAAAATTTCATGGCCAACTGTTAATAGAAATAGATTGTAAATTTTCAAAAGCAGTAGAGGCAAAAATGTAATGAGAGGGAATTAAAAAAAAAAAGAGGAAACAGAAAACAGAGAGAAACAAATACAAGATAGTACATCCAAATATATGAGTAATCATAATAAATCAAACAACCAGATTACCAAATTGAATTTAAAAATTAAAGCAAATAGCTATGTGTTATTTATAAGGTAAAAACATAAGCACATACAAAGTTTGAAAGTAAAGAGATAAAAGATATACTAAGCAAACATTAATTAAAAGAAAGGTGGGGAGGCTTTTTATATCAGACAAAGTTTAAGGAAAAAATAAAAGTGGACAGTATATAATAAAATGTTTATCCAAAAGAAGTGAAAATTTTGTGTGTGCTGATAACACTTTCAAAACAAGTAAAGCAAAAAGTGAAAATTGTAAGCAGAATTTGACAAATCATCCATAATAATGGAATTGTAAATATAGCTCAGCAATGGGCCAGTTAGCATAGAAAGATTTGTACTCAATAATTAAAGATTTCACATTCTTTTTAAGGACACATGTAACCTTTATGAAAATACACCGTATTTTAAGCCATAAAATTTCAAAGAATTGGTATATAAGAGCCACAACTAATTACAACTAAGTTAGAAACAAATAACATAAATAAAACTTAAAGGCTCATTTGTTTTGGAATTTTCAAAAACTCCTAAAGAACTAATGATCCATAGAGTAATCTCAAAAGCAAACAGAAGATATTTATTCTGAAGAAAAATATTAGACATGTGTAGAATGTAGCTAAAGCATTGCTTACAGAAAATTTATAGCCTTAAATGCCTATATAAAAAAATAAGCAAGACTGAAAATTAATGATTTAAGAATCTAACTAAAGAAATAAAAAAATTAAAATAGGAAAACATAATAAACCAAAAGGATATTAAGAACAAAACTTAATGAAATTGAATAGAACTTCAACTCAGGCTTCAAATAATTCCTGCAGATAGATGGTAAGGAACATGAGAACACACACACATACAATCCTAAAACACACTAGGAAACAAAGTATCATTAGTCAGATACCAGAGAAAAAATAGTACAATTATACAAGGTCTTAAAATATCAGAATTATTAGACGGATATTAAAAAGTATACATAATAGGTTTAAAGAAACAAAGAGTGCTTTTGAAATTATAAGCAAGAAACAAGAGGGTATAAAAATGACCAGGTAGATACTTTTAAAATGAGATATAACTAAAAACTAAAACTCAAAATTAAAATTTTATAACTCAATGAAAGCATAAAATAGTAAATTATACAGAGCTAAAGGAATTAATGAATTGAGCTAAAATATTATACAGAATGCAATAAAGAGAGGTGAAGACATGTAAAATATACAATGTAGGTTAAGAGATGTGGAGAATTGAATGAGAAGATCTAACTAGTGTTTAATTGGAGTTAATTGGGGTATAATAGAGAATGTAAAGAAGAAGCAATATTTGAAGTGATATAGCTTAGGATCTTTCAGAATTTTTGAAAGACTCTAATCCTCAGAGTCAGAAATTATAACAAATTCCAAAAAAGATAGATAAAATTAGAAAACCACCCCTAGATGTAGCATTTTCAAACTTTAATACAATAAAAATAAATAGAAAATTTTAAGGGCAGGCAGTAAGAAAAAACAAATTACCTACAGAGAGATTACAATTAGATTCATGACTGCCTTTGCCCTTAAAGGCTCATTTGTTTTGGAATTTTAATATTGATAGAAGCCAGTAGATAGTAGAATAATACCTTCAGAGGGCTGAGAAAAAATACTGCCACACTAGAATTGCATGCCTAGCAAAACTTTCCCAAATATGGTGGTAAAATAAACACACTTTTAGGCAAACAAGATCTTAGTTTACCATCAAAAGAACCTGAATAAAGTGTAGCAAACCCATGAATAATGTGGAGGTTAAGGGCACTGAACCCCCTCATAGTCAAAAATCTGTGTATAATTTTTGACTCCCCCAAAACTTAGTTGCCACTTGGCTCCAGGAGCCCTGCAGATACCAAAATCCTTAGATGCTCAAGTCTCTATATAAAATGGCATGGATAAATGCATACAGTCAGCCCTCTACATCAAAGACTCCCAACTGCAGCTTGAAAATAATATAGGTATTTATTGAAAAATCTGCTTATTAGTGGTCCCATGCAATTCAAACCTTTTGCACAAAAGTTATCTGTACTCCAAAAGCTATACCATACCAAATGGTCCCATATAGGAGACTAAAAAGCAAAGAAGTAAAAGAATGGAAATGAAGAAGGAAAGATAAATCATATGGAAGATTAATCCAGGAAGGACACCTGAAGAGGCAAAGAGAAATAAACAGATGTAAAGCAATAATCAATGAAATTGACAAAATTCGTAGTCTCGAAATATTCATTTTTCACTTCAAAAGGGTGACACAATGTAAAAAGGAGCACACCTAAACATATTCTGGAGAAATATTCTAAATTCCATAGATAAAGAGAAATTGTTACAAGCATCCTGAAAGAAAATATCGGGACAAGACTAAGACCTTAATTAAATTTCTTATGTATAACATTGGAAGACATTAGCAGACATTGGAATAACATATAAAGAATTCTGAGAGAAAAAGATTTTTATTGTTGTTTATGTTTTAAGAAAAAAGAAAAAAGACTATCGCTTTCAAGTAAAGGAGAACTTAGAAGGTAGCCGCTCTTGAAATCTTTCTGAAAACGTTACCTTAAGAATTCCAGTCAAATGAAAATAGGATTCAAACATCTCAGGATAGTGGAAGATCAAATACATATGAAGCAGTGGTAGATCCCTTTGTCTACACTCCTAATGAAAACATTCAACAAATTACAGGATTCTGCCTGAAATTTTAGAAATCTCAGTGCTTCAGGGTAAGAGATTCTGGAGAGAGCAGAGATGAGCAAATATTCACTATTGTGCCTAGAAAAAAAGCAAGGACTTGGAGCAAAGACCAGAGACCAGCAATTCCTTCTGCTGCCCAAGACGGTTTGCTGTAACTCAAGGGATGGAGGCGAAGGTGAGTAATTAGAGCCGGTATTTTTATTGAGCCAGAACTAATGCCAGAGATGAAAGAGAACTTCAATCAGCATGATTCTAACAACACTGTGGAACAGATGCAAATAGAACATCCATACATAAATCCTTCTGAGTATGTAAATTTTTTCTCCCAAAATTTAGTATTTATTCGAATAGTTGAAAAAAAGAAAGGAAAAAAGTTTCAATGTTAGAAGCAAGTCATGTTTTAAAATAATGGTTTGGGTTTGGGTTTAGAGTGCAAAGCAATTTAAACAAAACAGACCTTTGCTTCTAAAAAAAAAAAAAAAGGCTTATGGGAGTTTTAAAAATCACATAGGAAGGAAAAGCTTAAAAATGAAGACCTGAAGTATAAATAAACAGCAAAACTGAATACATCTTTGTTCCCAATTTGATCCTGGTGATGGAATGACCTTCATAGTTAATTATATCCTTGTATCTCACAGGGTGTTGGACTATAGATCATGTGCAGCACACATGACTAATGTACTTTAGCCTGGCTTCTTTCTATCATGCACCACATGTCTGCCACATCAAATTTCCTGGCAAAAATGTTATTTCAAGGTAATGTGTACAATAAAAATGTTCTCTTGGTGTCACGACAATATTATTTCTCCTTTGACAGCATTGTTAGAATAATATCCACATTGATTAATACTTACCTGCCAATTCAAATAGGAACATATGTTGTGGATAAGAATAGTCATGCACACCTTCTTACTCTTGTAAAATATAAAGACTAAAGTGACTTCTTGGTGGAATTCAATATAAAACATCAAAAATATTACTAAGGAAGCAGAAGCTGATCTTAAGACTATGATTATCACTTCAATGATTTTAATAATATAATGTTTTCTTTTTCTGGGAGGATATATTCTTCTCCCCACTTTTTGTGGTAAAACATGCAAAGCGTAACATGTGCCACGTTAACTATTTTTAAGTGTATAGTTCAGCAGCATTAAGTACCTTCACACTATGCAACCATCACCTCCATCCACCTCCAGAACTTTTTCATCTTCTCAAACTGAAATATCATGCCCGTTAAACAATAACTCTGTTTTCTCTTCCCCGCAGCCTCTGGTAATTGCCATTCTACCTTTTTCTTTTTCAAGTGCCCATCTCTTTGTCCTACTTTTTTTAAAAATTAAATTTATTGAGGCTATATTAGTAAATAAAATTAGATAGGTTTCAAGTGCACAATTTTATAACATATCATCTGTATACTGCATTGTGCATTCACCATCTAAATTCAAATCTCCTTCCAGCACCATATATTTGACCGCCTTTACCGTTTTCTACCTCCCCACCAATTTCCTTTCCTTCTGGTAACCAGCATACTGTTGTCTGTGTCTGTGAGTTTTTATTTGTTTCTTTGTCTTATGCATTTGTTGCTTTCAGTTTTATATTCCACATATAGATAAAATCATACGGTTCTTGACTTTTTCCATCTGACATTTCACTTAGTATGATATTCTCAAGATCTATCCATGTTGTCACGAATGGCAGTATTTCATCTTTTCTTATGACTGAGTAGTATTCCATTGTAAATATGTACCACATCTTCTTTATCCAATCATCTGTCAAAGGACACTTTGGTTGTTTCCATGTCTTGGCCACTGTAGATAATGCTACAATGAACACAGACATGCACATATCTTTATGGATAAATGTTTTTAAATTTGGGAGACAGATACCCAGAAGAGGGATTGCTGGGTCATATGGTAATTCTATTCTTAATTCTTTGAGGAACCTCCGTACTGTTCTCCATAGTGGCTGTACCAATTTACATTCCCACCAGCAGTGTATGAGGGTTCCTTTTTCCCACAACCTCTTTAACACTTATTATTTGTCTTGTTGATAATAGCCATTCTAACAGATATAATGTGGAATTTCATTGTGGTTTTAATTCGCATTTCCCTAATAGCTAGTGAAGTTGAGCATCTTTTCAAATATCTGTTGGCCATTTGTATGTCTTCTTGGGAGAAGTGTCTGTTCAGTTCCTCTGCCCATTTTTTAATTGGACATTTGTTTTTTCATTGTTGAGTTACATGAGTTTTTTACATATTTTAGGTATTAGCCCACCATTCTACTTTTTGTCTCTATGAATTTGACTGTTCTAGGTACCTCATATAAGTGTAATCATGGAATATTTGTTCTGTGACTAGCTTATTTTACTTAGTATAAAGTATTCAAGGTTTATCCATGTTGTAGCACATGTCAGAATTTATTTTCTTTTGAAAGATGAATAATATTCCATTGTATGTATATACCACATTTTGTTTGTAGAAGAATATACTGTAAAAATTACTTTTATATTAAGTATATACACTGTAACTGCAATTGTACTGATTATAATACACTGTGTTAGCCTGTAGTAAGAGCGATCATTATCAGATATCTATTATATACCACTTTAAAAAATATATACATTATCTGTAGTTTTTGTCACAACACTAAAAATGAAATACTGCCTTTTGTGACAATATAGATGGATCTTGAGAAATATCATACTAAGAGAAATAAGTCAGGAGGAAAATGTCAAAAACCATATGATTTCACTCAAATGTGAGATATAAAACTGAAAGCAACAAATGAACAATAGAAAAAACAAACAAAAACTCATAGACACAGACAACCATTTAGTAGTTACCAGATAGAAAGGGGGACATTAGAGAGCTAAGAAAGAGTAAAGAGGGTCAAATATATGGTGACAGAAGGAGATTTGACTTTGGGTGGTGTCCACACAATGCTATAATATACAGATGAAGTATTATAGAGTTACATACTTGAAACCTAAATAATTTTGTTAACCAATGTCACTCCAATAAATTTAATAAAATTAAAAAAAGAAAATGTTTTTTAAAAATGATGTACTATAATAATTTTAGAGATGAGGAAACTGAACATAGTGAATGTGAGTAAAACTTATCCAGTGACTCACAGACTATGCAGAGAGCTAGGATTCAAACCGGGTATGCTTAGCTCTGAGTCCTAGGCTTTCTCCCCTCTGCCACCTGACTGACTGTTCAGGCTGTGATTGGGACACACTGTATTATACGTGACAGAATTGTGCTAGACGAGCAGACATCCAGTCCAGTTCTGACTCTGCTGCCCACTAGCTGGGTGACCATGGCCAAATCATTTGGTTTTACAAAGTTGCTTCATCTGTCAAAGGGGAATAAAAACAGTAGTGATGGTAAGGGGAATAAAAACAGTAGTGATGGTAATATGTCAATGGAGTACTCACTTTGTGCTAACTACTGAGCGTGCCTTGTATTAGCTCTTCAATCCTCGTGATAATACTATGAGGTAGATTTTTCAATTTCTTTCTTTTTATTTAAACAATAGAAACTGAAACACACAGAGGTTCAAGGTCACACCACAGTAAGTGGATTCAAACCCAAACCAGTCTGTCTCCTAACCTGACATTTTAACCAGTCCTCACCACTAGGAGGTCATGAGAACTGAAAGCATGCAAATTGCTTAACTACATGTGTGACACAGAGAAACCTCTCAAAAATGTCAGTCATTATTTTTATGACCATGATTTCCTTGCCATTTTTTTCTATATCTGGTTCTGAATGGCTGCACCTGCTTTTTCTATTTTTTTTTTTCTCCTTGGAAATGTTCCAAGAGTGGGAGGGGAGACTGAGTATCCATCAGGAAATCACCCTCCTTGGCTCTGGACCGGCTCTAAGAAAAAACACAAAACAACAAGGACTTCTGCAAAGTCAGCTCAATACCATGCCTAATGTGCACTCTTATTACTAGGGCTGCATTCAGTTGAGTTGGGGATATATAGCCCTTGCATGCTGTATTGGCATAATATAAACCCCTGAATTTTAAAAATCTGATTCTTCTCCATTTATCCTGAAGCCAAATTGCCAATGCAAATAAGTTTCTGAGAAATTCACCAAAAATGTTGTGCCTCTCAAATAAGCGGAAAGAGCAAGAAGATGACTAAAATAGGATATATGGCCTGCTAAAGCACACAGCTTATTATTATATATTTTTAAAATTCTAAATTCTTATTTATTTGCCTAGTTTTCCTAGGAAATATTGTCAATGACTACTAATAAGTCATCGTAGATTTTTATTGTTATGATTATATTGAAATCTCACTTATCTCCTAATAGTGTTGGAGCTAATATTTTCATATACCAAGTTTAAGGTTTTGCTTAATGCCTGCTTAACAATACCCTCCCTCACACCACCCACAAAACTCCAAGACTAGGCAACACACATGCATCATTCTAGGGTAGTTTATTAAACAACCTATAGAATCACTTGACTGTGGAGAACACAAATATAATATAAAACAAGAACCTGGCCTTTAACTAATTCATAATTTTGTTACAGCCACAAATATGTTCATAATTAAATAAGAATAAAAAAAATCAGCATTTGAAGGTAAATTAGCAACATTTATAAATTCCATGATTTTTAGAGTTAAAGAAGCCTTGTATCTAATTTAAAATCAATTTTTTAAATTGTGTATTGGGTTTGAGCTGATACCATGGTTTATGATGGGCATTGTAGTAAATAAAATAATAGTTCTTATGATTAAGAAAGATATAGTCTAGAAGTAAAGATTGGTTATTGAAGTCATAGGATAAATCAGTACTTTTCATTCTCTCCCTAAGACACTCCAACTGATGTCTGTATACTTAACCACTTAATGATTAAGTTACAGGTTTTCCAAAAACTAGTTATGTTCAACAGCAAACCTGATTATGTCAGTTGCATTTCTTATTGTAATGATAGTAATTTAATTAAACTTACATAAATTGATATTTTCATGAAAACTGCTTTAATGTTTTGAAATAATTTGATAAAATAAAGTTGCCAAAATATTGCCTCTACATTAGGAGTTGAATAATACAATTGTAAAATATTGAAGAGAAAATTATTCTAGGAAGAGTCGGCAAACAAATCTCTTTGTCATTCAAAATGTCAGTCAATATTTAAAACTAGTATACAAATACAATTACAATAAACTGTGATCTAAGCTGAGCATAAGACAGCCTAGAGGTCAGGCTTACCGGAGAAGTGACATAAATGAAATCTGAAAGAGAATATAACATCAGCCAAGAAGAAGGAAAAGTAGCTTGAGCAGAGGGAGTACATGTCTAAAGGCTTGGTAGCAAAAAAACATTTGAAAGAAGCTTAGTGTGATTGAAGTACAAATGTTAGAGCACATGGTAAGGGTGTGAGTCTAAGGACATCATCAGGACACAAATCATGAAGGCCTAATTTAGGAATCCGGAATTTTTGAAACAGTGGGAAATTAATGAGAAATTTTAAATAAGAGTGACATGATCAAATTCTCTTCATAAGATTACTTTGGCCTCGATAGAACCAGATTTCAAGGAAAAGGGTAGAGAGCAAACCTGAAGGCAAGGAGACAGTGAAGTGGACCTGAACCTGGGCAGTCTGGTTGCTAGGGGAGAGATGGAGGCAGTTAAGCTTAGTCTAGTTGCCAAGACGATAGAGAGAACTGAACAGATCAAAAGAAACCCAGGAGATAAAAAGCATGAACAATCAGTGGAGGGGGTAAAGGAGATAACAAGTCAAAGCTGACTCTCAAATTTCTGACTGTTAACAAGAAGGGTTGTGGTGCTGTTGCAGAAAAGCAGATCAGTGAGAAACCAAGCACCATTCAGAGAGTTGGAGAACTCAGGTTTCTTATGTCAGTGGTCCCAGAAGAGCCAGTGCTCTGAAGATCTGGGCCCCGAGCTCAGGGGCAATTTTGCTTTTATAGGGCTTATCCATGCTGTTACAGTTGGCATGGGCTGATTGGTTGATTTGCCCTCAGGCGGTTACAGACCATGGGAGTTGCTATGGACTATGGGAAGTTACAGAACATGAGATTTTCAGACAGGAACTTAGGCAATACATCTGTTATCTAGGCAGAACAATCAAAGGGGAGGGTGAGTCTTCAGTTGATTTCGAGATCACTCTGCCTTTCGGCCTGTGCAGCAAGCATGTCTACAGAAGCAGAACAAAGAGCTAATTATAAGGTTAGCCTTTTGAGTGAAAATTCCTCTTCGGTGCAATTTAAAGAAATAGGAAAGAATGGGAAAAGAGCAGGCAGAGGAGATAAGGTGATAAAGTCTACTCAGTTCTAGCTCATGATATGAAAAAGGAAGCGAATTTCTAGAGATTAAATTTTTCACCTTAAATAATAGATTGAGAAATTGTGTTTATACCTTTTGATCATCACCCTCTCCCTACCCAATCTGTCCCTTTCTAATGACATAGTATAAACACCACCTATAATTCTATCTAGAATTTTATTTCAGACAGATCATTGCCAAATCCCCAGATATGATTTTAAACGTTCTTTTATCCCTCTTCATGCAGTGTTTCATGTTCACCCCCATAAACCTAAAAATCTTGACTTGGCATTGCATTTGAACCCTACTGACCTAAGTTTCACATGGTAAAATCTTTTATCAATTTCAATGGAAATTTGACCCACAAAAAGATAAATGGAGGAGGGCTTCTGTGAAATAGGTTGAAAATAATTGCATGTCAGACAGCTTTTGGCGAGGAGCCAGTGAAGTATTAAGTGAAAATGTGAAGAAGTAGTCCCTTCATTGCTTTAAATTTGAAAGCTCAAACATTAGGGCAGAGAAATATTTTATCCTCATTCAAAGGGCATGTGATTTATTTCCTCTGACTGCTAATTGCTGCAGAACATTGAGAAGTGGATTTCAAAAAAGAGTTCAAAAAAGCTTACCTAGTTTGAAAAATACGTAAGTGGCATTGGTTTGAATTTACAGGCTCCTACAGTGATCAGCATAGAACAGCCAAAACATTAGGAGCTAAATAAATGGGTACATTCTGGAAAGGTCTTCATTTAAAGTCTTTAGCAGGAGAAGATGATGAAAAGAGTATAGCTTTTAAGCCTTGAAAGGGGACTTTACTTGGTTAAATACTCTCTGTATTTAATTTTTCTGTTATAATTGTTCTATTGTTGAGAATGTAAAATTTTGACTAGATAAGAACTACTGATTTTATCGATTTGTTCATTCACTCGACAAATATTTATTAAGTGCTCATTGTTCCAGGCATTGTCCTAGATCAGTGGTTCTCAACCAGAAACTCTGTTCCTCGTACCTCGTGCCTAGGAATTCTTGGCAATGTCTAGGGTCATTTTTGGTTGCCACAGTTGTGGGGTGGGAGTGCTGCTGGCATTTAGTGGGTAGAGGCAATAATTTATCTATCCCAAAGTGTCTGTAGTGCAATGTTGAGAAATCCCCTTCTAGATACTGGCAATATAGCTATGAAAAAAAAAATCCAGGGAAAAACTTCAGCTTTTATGAAACATATTTTAGTGATGAGAGAGAAACAATAAACTGATTAATAAAGAAATACATAGCATGTCAGACAGTGATAAGGCACTATAAAAGAAAATAAAGCAGATGGCGGGGAGTGGTTACTACCTTGTAGAGAGAAGTCAGGAAAGGCCTCAGTAATAAGGTGATTTTTGAGCAGAACCTGGAGAGAAAGAAGTCATGGTATGAACGAGGAACGATCCCATCACTGTCTTTATTTAAAAATTATAGCAGTTTGCCAGTCATACATGAATTTAGGGTAAGGATAAATTTAAGGTAATTTGCGAACAAATTATCTGAGTGCCATTGCCTCTTTTTTCTTTTTTTTTTTTCACCAAAATCTTTATGCTGCTTTAGATAAAAGAGTATAAGATTTTCTATTTTTTATATATTTTAAACAAACGAAAAATGGAGTTGGCTTTCCTTACAACCAATTGAAACAGAATCTTTTAATTTAACTTAATCAACAGGTTCCAAACAATAAACACAAAACAGCCACACACCATATATCTGGCATGTATAAATATAGCACGGAAGTGTGTAATACGGCACAGGTGTACACAGTGAATATGTGATTGGCTCTTACTACACATGATGTAATCTGAGGACAGGACAAGTCATCAGGGCTTAAACACAAACATAAACATGGAGACGGATATTTTGAAAATAAGATCAAATTGTGGTTTGAGTGTTTTGTTTGGTATGATTAATTTTGTTGTTGATAATTTGTTTGTACTTACAGGTACATATAGCAAAAAAAGATATAGGACTTGAGCTTTTTTAATAGGTATATCTCAATTTAAAATTTTATTTGATTAATAATTCATTGAAAGAAAGTTTTTTGTTGGTTATACATATGAAAAATATATATGAAAAATAAATATAGTTTTAAAAATTTGCTTACAACTGCAATGCAATGAAATATCAGTTTCATCAGAGAAGTACTAGCTTTGTTTTCTAAGAATTCATTTATTAAAAGAAGTGTAATTTCACATCTTAATTTAATATTTTACTTCTACACAGAAATGCTCAGTATAAAGAAGCAAAAGCACACTAAGATTATAATTGCGGTATCTTAAAAAGACTCAGTAAGTTTTGAGTATTTCTAAAGCATTAACACCATTGAAACATAATGATAATCCTAAATGTCTGATTGGTGTGGCATTAACAAGCAAGTCAAAATCAAGGAGAGTATTTTCAAATATGGTATTATATTACACGTATAGAGTTCATTAACAGAAAAGAAGAAAATTACTTAGAATCTTTGATTAGCCTAGAATAAAAAATAATTGAATTTCTTTATATCTGGTTTTAAAATTTTGAGGTGACATTCTGAGGGATAACATAAGGTCCTCCAATACCATGTAGATGTGAGTTCTGTATGCCCTTGCTAATAAGGGCAGAATTATAAAGGATGATCCAACAAAGACAAGAAAAATGAGATATGATAAAAATTGATAAGTAATTTCCTTGTCTGAGTTAGATCCGTACCCAAGCACTGTCACCCTGAAGTCAGTGAAGACCCTCCTTATCCAATCAGAAAAACTGCCACACCATCCATTTATTGTTTATGCATTCATTCACTTACTCACTCACCAAACATAATTACTGAGTATAAGCCAGCCTTTTCCTAGGTACTGAAGATACAAATGTTCCTGTCTTTGAGAAGTTCGACCAAATGAAAGAGACATTGGCATGTAAATAATGATATGAGAAATTTTTAGATGATGTGATACAGAAATATCTTTTGGGTATAATGACTCAGTAGGATAGACTTGAAAAGATGAGTTGGAGTTTATAAAGCAACCAGGATAAGAGCGAGCATTCCAGTCTGAGGAAACAGCATGCATCAAGGCATGTCAGTCTAAAGTAAGACTGTTAGGCCAGAGATGAGAATAGAAAGTTGGAGACAGGTTGTAGGAGGCTTTATACCCATTTTAATGTTTTAACCTAGAGTCTTCAAACTTTATTATTATTTTGTATCATAGTAAAATATGTATAACAAAATTTACCATGTTAACTATTTTTAAGTATGCCGTTCAGCTGCATTAAGTACATTCACATTGTTGTAAAACTATCATCATTATCTATCCAGAATTTTTTCATCTTCCCAAAGGAACTCTACACATTAAATAGTAACTCCCTACTCTCCTTTTCCCCAGCCTCTGGCAACCTCTATCTACTGTCTATCTCTATGAATTTGACTACTCTAGATATCTCATGTAAGTGGAATCATAAAATATTTGGCCTTTTGTGTCTGGCTTATTTTACCTAGCATAATGTCTTCAAGGTCCGACCATGTTGTAGTATGTGCCAAAAATTTATCTCAAACTTTATTGATTGTGTATCAGCTAAACTATTTTAAGCATACACTCGCAATATATGTATAGTATGTATCATGTACATTAGAAAGCATACAAAAAAAATAAGTATTTTTAAAGGATAAAACTGAAAATAAACTTAATTTTCCTTTTTATAATGGGTTGTCTTGAAAAGCCCCCGGGGTATATATACCTCTCTTTGGATACAACGGCTATAAAACATGGAGAAACATTGAGAAGTATTAAACAGAGTAGCACCTCGGTTTGACACTCTGATCTAGTTTCTCATCGAACATCTCACCCTGTTGTGTACTCTGTAGTGAGTGATGAGGAGCAGATTTCAAAGACTAGATCATTCAAAAAATCAGATTTGTGTTTTTTAGAGTGGAATATTCTAGTGAACCTATAAAGCATACGCCTCATTTCTTGCAATTGCATGTCTTTCTAATGTCCATCCACATAAAACATAAAACATTTTGTTGAAAAGCATAAAATAATACAACTCTTGGAAAGTACTTGTTGGTCACTGTTATTTCAAGATCACAGATAAATGTACTAGTAGAACTTACGGGTCTTTTGATGGTTTTGAGTATTCTTCAAAATTTTACCAAAATCAGTCAGTTCCTTAAAAACAAACCATAAAACAGGTGCTGCTACTGAAAACTAAGGTTAGAAAAGTGGAGACTGCATGGTGGCTGAAAAAGCATAGACCTTGGAACCAAGTAGACCTCGGTAAAACTCTGACTTCACCACTTACTAGCTAAGTGACCACTGGGCAAGTGTCTAAAGCTTTCTTAAACTTAGTTTTATCATCTAGAAATGTATGACAATAATGTCTTTTGCAAAGTCGTTAAGAGAATGAATTGACATAATGTATCTATAAGTTTAATACAAGTGTTCACTTGGTGTTAGTACCATCTTTTTCATTTAGAAATTCCAAACAGGAAAAGCAGTTTTATGACCTTGTTCCACGTTCTAGGACATGTTTAAACTCTACCTAGATTATCCTCTGCCCCCTCAAAAATCCAAATTGGATTTCAAAATTCAGCTTTCAATGTCTCTTCTTTTGACATTATAGAGGTAAAATTAAGCTCTTTCTTATCACAATTTCTATTTTCCTTTATTTGTGTCTCTAATAGAATAATAACCACTAATACATGGTGGCTTCTGTGATGAGCTGACAAGTTCCCCTTCAGGAATAAAGGATGTATGTCCCAGCTTCTGGGAGTACCACCAGCAGACAGACTCTCTTTAGAAATTGTCTCAGCTAAGAGCACCTCTCAAGTCATGCTCCCTTCCTAAGGTGACCCCATCCAACAATTGAATTGTCATATAAGGGCCCAGGTCCTTCACATCACTGAGGACAACTCTGAAGGATCATCTCACATTTAGAACTCATCTTAGAGTTTGCTAAGTCTTCCACTGAGACCACATCACATTGCCTCTTCCCTTCCCTTTTCTTTCCTAGGTTGTAATCACAAGAACATTCTCTAATAAACCTCCTCTATCCTTATCTCCATCTCAGAATCTGCAACCCACAATCCAGCCCAAAGCCATATCTTGGGCACTTATTACATTGCTACAATTGTAGGTTCACTGCCTGTTTCACTCAAACGATTGGGTTTCCTTCTGCTTTATTTTTATGTTCTCAGAATCTGGTCAATACTTGGCACATATGAATACCTAGCAAATGCTAGTTGAATAAATTCATTAAAACTAAGATCTTATTTTGTTTGGCCAAGAAATTCTTTTCATTTTCTTGTTTAATTAAATTTATTTACATTTTTTCTTTCTTCATAGAAAAATAATTTAGAGCAGTTAACCTCAGAAATGATTATGATTAAGAGGCGGGGGGAGGAGGGGGAGTAAGGAAAGGGAATTAACAGAATTGTAAAGGCAAATATACCAATTATAAGGGTCAATATAGTTGTAATTAGTCATTGAATATCTTTTAATCATTGAGTAAGAAATTATTGATCTGAGCATCTACCAGGTACTAAGTGCTAAAATAAAAGTAAGGCTCTATGCCCAAGGAGAATTACATTCAAGTGGAAGAGGGAGACAAACATAGAATATAGTAGCATAATTTCAGAGAAAAATAGATAGTATGAAGGCCCCTGAAGGGGATCATAACAAAACACCCCAAAAGATGAATCTGTACAAACAAACCTCACTAAACTAACCCTTATCTTCCATGAGTCTTCCCCACATATTTCCTATTCACCTTCCCATGATTTAATATGTCCAGGCCAAGCCCTTTTCCTTTGTCCTGTCACATCTTCACAACTTCTCATTCTTTGTTAAAATGGTAATATAATCCCTTGGGTCTGTTTCTTTATGATTTTCACTTCCTTCTATGAAGCCCTCCCTCTATGCCATGTAAAAATATTAACATCAAATAAAATGTATATGTTTTTTCCCCTGTTAATCTTTCTTCTATCAGCTCAACTCACAGGTTCTAGCCACAGGACCTAACAGAATAAAGGAAAAGTCTTTCCTCCCCTATACCACTGTAGGTAGGACACTCAGGGATGGGCTCTCTAAGAAGGTGAGCAGAAATCTCAATTTTGAGAATCCATACTCACTAATATTTGAAGGAAGAAACTTTAAGGCAGGGAAAAACTAATAGACCAGGCATTAAGTAAAAATTTGACTCTAAATCTTCAGGCAGCTAAATATAGTACATTTCTTGTTTTTCTGGGGGAACGTGTTCTAATTCTTAAGAGGAACCAACGTTTTCCCTTGAATAAAATTGAATGGCTCTAGGAGAGGTAAACAATGTCTTCATCAACTATTTCACAACAAAGACAGAAGAAGAAATCTGTGAAAACTTTTTTCAGTGACACTGGAGACCTAACATTAAGACATATTCAGGAAAGACAATTTCTGTGAGGGCTATAATGACTCAGTGTGTTTAGAGCAGTAGCTGGATGACATGACCTTTACATTTTTCTTCTTTAAGTAAGAACTGAATGTCAGATAGTCAAGATTACATTCTCTATCAAAGGCCTCGGTGTAGGTATCTTAGAGTATTCATTTATTTTCTCATTCATTAATCAAGAAAGAAATTGTTCAGAACAACCTGGCACAAAGGCTTTTAATCATAACACTCTATTTTCCTGCTGCATTTAAAACTCACAATTTAGGCTGACTTCACAGAATTCTGATGAAATATCACCTACCGAGATAAAAGAGCTGCTTGTTTCCAACATATAATTCCATTCTTTTCATTTGCAAATGCATACACCACCATCTCCACCTCCAGCCTCCACTCTATCTCCTTTGCTATAGAATAGGGCTTTCAAGTTTGGGGATGTATATTAAGTTTTATAGAGATGCAAATAAATAAGTGATTACAGGTATAAAATTAAAGAACTAGTATCAAGATATTCAAACAAGTGGGAAATGAAGATCATTAAGCTATTACTATAGAAGCAGGTTTGCTTAATCTGTTTATAATTTTGTTTCCTGACAATTAAACAACAATAAAGAAGCGTTTATTAAACAGTAACACTCTGGCAGGGAAATGTCAGTAATTCCAAAAAAAGAATGTATATTCCAAAGTGAAAAATTAGGCAAGTCAAGCTTTACCATAATAGTAGAGGAATGTCACCACATGATACAACATGCTGCAACTATCACATTGCTTTGACTTCTTCTTACTAGTAAGCCACACAGATAAAGAAAGCATCCACTAAATCAATGAATTATGTGCATTCTATTTTGCAAATATTTAAATCATCTGAGTTCAAATCCAAGCTCTACCACCTTAAGGAGTTAAAGACATCCACCCCCAAAAATGCCACTTTGGTATATTGATTATTTTGAGGTGAGGACACTTGAAAATCAACAGATCTTCTCTTCCTTCTGCCTAAGGACAGATCTTCTAAAAGAAACAGTTGTCATCAGTCCCCTTACTTGGATTTTCATCAGCCAGGAAAGACTGTTGTCACAAAAGAGAAGACTAGAAGCCGACACCACAACCATATTTTGTCACAAATTATATTTCCCATCTATTCTTGTAAGGGTTCATTCATCTTTCATAAAATTATTCTTCCCTAAGTGGCCTACCTTCCTCATCCCCTCTCCTTCCCCTATAAAGATGGTATACAAGCTCTCAAATCACCTGTTTTTGGATATTATTCACTTTGGCTTTCCTGTAATGCCTCTGAGCACTTAATATTAAACATTTGTATACTTTTATTCCTTTTCTCCTGTTAATCTGCCTATTGTCAGTTTATTTCATAGACCCAGCTATCAATCCTGGGAGGGTGCAGGGAAAGACTTTCCTCCTCTACACACCTATTTTCAGCTGTAAAACCAGAACTGACAAGGTGTTTGTGTTAAATAACGTGTGAAAGCCCCTGGACCAGCATAGCAACTAGCAGATAACAATCACTCAGCTGTTCCTTCCCTTCCTTCCCTCCCCTCTCACTTTCCACAACCACGTAAAGAAGGGCAATACCCTGAACACAGGTTACAGCCCAAACCACTCACATGTAGCCTTCCTTGAACGTACAATTGGAGGCCAACACACCATGTCTACATATTTGAAAGTTATAAGTGAAGCTGGCAAACTGTCAAAATGTTATTTCTTTCTGTGTTGATAAATATACCTTCATAACAATTCGGAAGACCAAGTTCAAATTTAGATTTCTTAGGTTCCTCAGAGTTTCATGCCAAAATTTGGCAGGAGGCCCTGGGGCACACGTACCCTAATCCTGAGGCCAGTATCCTTAGTCTTCCCTCCACTAGCACTGTCCCACCCACAGGGGTCTGGTAGGCAGGGTGTTAACACCCCAGAGCAATTGAGCTCCAGACATGCCTCTATAATCAGCTGTCCCTCAGGCACACCAGGAACCACTAGGGGAAACAATGGGATTAGGAAGACTTCTTGGAGGCCTTGGAGCCAGTATTTGGGAAAATGTCATGTTCCCAGACACCCTGAACTTAGTCTACAAATGAGAATAGGGGTCCCAGGTTGTCGGCAACCTTGGCCCCAAGGACTCCCTCACTACTTGGAGGACCGGGGCCTGCAGAAGGATGCTCTAATGTCTAAAGCACAACCTAAAGCCACATTTCGCCTGGTTTTAACAGTGATGCAGCTTACAAGTTAAGCAATTCTTGCAGTAATTCAATCTTCACCAAGAAATCAATAGCCACAAAAATACTGAATTAATATAATTATGGTATCAAGTAATTCTATGAAAAGAGGATTTTTTTTCTGTCCTGTCTCACTGGAAACAAAGATGAATCTAGCTTGGATGCTTTTCTCTCACCCATCTTTTTCCAGCTATGTCACTATAGACCCAGCTATCAATCCTGGGAGGGTGCAGGGAAAGACTTTCCTCCTCTACACACCTATTTTCAGCTGTAAAACCAGAACTGACAAGGTGTTTGTGTTAAATAACGTGTGAAAGCCCCTGGACCAGCATAGCAACTAGCAGATAACAATCACTCACAACTCATTTTATTTCGTCTTTCATTGCACTATTTTAAACTACATTCTATCCATGCTTAGTACATCTGAGTTCTCCCTCTCCCTCCCCCTCTTTTTTCCTTCCATTCCTCCCATCTTCTTGATTTTTTTTCATTTTGTATATAATTAAAAACTGTCCGCTATCTTAAAAAAGTTATAACTAGAGTCGCATCAGTCAAACCTAGGAGGAAAAACTTTTCCTATCACAATGTGGTCATAATGAAATAGCTCAAACTTTCTCAACTTCTGAGACTCGTACTTTATTTCACTTATATGGCTTTTTTAAAACCTGCAAAATACCATTACTAAAAAAAAAAAAAAAAAGGAAAGTAATATATCATATTTCTTTTTGGTTTCTATGCATGTGACGAGACAGAAATTACTTAGTTTTAAAATCGCCTTGACATTTATAAAGATTTTACCTTCAAACTATGAAACACATTTTATTTGTATTGGTGTCACATTACTGATCCAAGCACTTCCCGCTTCATTATAGGGTGCATGGAGGCGGAGCGAGAGGAAGGAGTGACATAATACTAACAGAACAACAGGGAGGAACAAAGAGGGCTTGTAGCACTGGGTTAGAAACACGCACAGACAGCTGGACAACTCATTTTATTTCATCTTTCATTGCATCTTGAACAAAATCACCAGACCTTCAGTGTGAGCAACTTCTACTCACAGATTGGTCTGTGTTCCTAAAAATCATTATTAATTAAATGTCTTCATATTTTTACAAGTCTAAATTATTATTTGAGCCATCTGATCGCAAACTGCAAAATATGTTATTCTGTACAAAGTTCATGTGGTAGAGTGGTTCCTTATGGTCACTATAGTGAGAAAACTTTATGCTTTCATAAAACAACCAATCAATTCTTTCTTCATGAAAATGATGATAGCCTTTGCCAAAAAAAAAAAACCAAAAAAAACCAAAAAACCTATTATAAATTGGAGATGAGATTTTTGACTTGTGTGATCAGCAACAGTAATGACATTTTATATGCACTCTCACTCTTCCACTTGATAATTGATAAGCAAAAATATGCATTGGCCAAAAAATTAACTGGAGGCTTAGTACGGCCACTGTCTTAGTCAGTTTGGGTTGCTATAACAAATATACCATAGAATGGATGTCTTAAACAATAAAGATTTATTTCTCACAGTTCTGGAGGTAGAGAAGTCCAAGATTAAGGTGCTGGCAGACCTGATGTCTGGTAAGGGCCCCCTCACATGGCAGAGAGGGAGGAAGATCACTCATGTCTCTTAGTATAAGGGCACTAATCTCATTCGTGAAGGCTCCACCCTCATGACCTAATTATCTCCTAAAGACCTCAGCTCCTACTGTCATCACATTCAGGATTAGTCTTCGATATATGAATTTTAGGGATACATAAACATTCATCCCATAGCATCCACACTGAGAGAAATTCTATGTCAGTAATATTATATAGGGTTTTTAGGAAAAGGCTTAATGTTAATCAATAAACTTTTCATAAAAAGATATTTAACCATTACAGAAATATGTCTCAAGTATACACACACAACTATATCTATATCTACATGCAGTAGATAAATTAGATAGATCATCTGCATATATCCAGAAACAGTTGTGCATAACTGTTTTAATCAGGCATATTTCTAAGATAGAATTCACACGTATAATCGTATACAAAATCATTTCTCAGAAAAAGAAATTTGACAAATCAGCCAGTAAATTTCCCCAACTTTGATCACTCTCTGTGGTTTCCATTAAAATGGCAACCAGAAATTGAGCTAGCTTGGAAGCTAAGATGATGTACTCACATTTTAAATAGGAGTGAACTGAGGTATGGTCTGGCAGGCTTTAAAATATAGAATCAGAAATGAAATAAACTTCCACTAAGAATTATTTGTTATGTAGGCAATAGGCAATTCTGCACATCTTAATCTCTGCTATGTTTATTTCTTTTTAATTGAAGAATCATCTTTATTCATGTATGCTTCACATATGAAAATACAAGGACTCCAATTCAGGTCTTGATGCCTTTCCTCACACTGATTCCCTGCCTAGATGAGATCATTCCAGTTATTCGTTCATTCTGTTCGAAAGTTACTGAGTGCTCACTGTGTGCTGGATACTTCTAAGTGCAGAGATGGAACAGTTAACAAGATAGACAGGGTCTCTGTCATGGAGTGGAGGGAGAGTGATGGGACAGGAGATAAAAGTCAGAAATCAGCAATAAATGAAAAACTGAACAACAGAATTTTAGACAACGATAAGTACAATGAAGAGGTTAAAACACCCTTCTCTCTCCATTCTGCACCTTCTTTCTCATTTCCACCTTATCATCTCTTAATGTTTTCTAACAACCTCCTCCACCCAATCCTAAACAGACCATTTCCTTCTTTTGTGGACCCACTGATCCCACCTCCACTTCTATCCTGTGACTTTATCACATTTGTTTATCTGTCTTATCTTTCCCAATGAGACTTTAAGCCCTAATAAAGTAAACGGCAGGCTTTTTTTTTTTTTTCCCCATAATGATTTTGTAGATGTTATTTCTTGGCACATATTCTAGTTACATATTTATATAACATTTTCAGTAAATTAACTGAACAAATCTGTTGAAGAAATAAAGAATCCACTAACAGTAGACTGCTATGGAACTATTAGTGTACAATTTGAAGCTTGGTAGGATTAATTTATCTGATGTTATCACAATCTTCTATAAAGATTTTATGATATTCTCATTAAAACCATGTTCTATTGTTTAATCTAGTAGCTTTCACCCACTGTATCTTTTTTTTTTTAATTATGATTTTGGATTCACAGTATTAAAGTGATATCTGTCAGAAATTGAATTCAACAGGTATATAGTAAGAGTAAGAGGCAAGGCCTGGGGCATCAGAGAAAGATCTTATATTTCCCAGAATCCAGAGAATTGTAATACTCTGATAGCAATGTAGCCCTGACAACCGACTGAATAATTTGAGGCTGCCTTCCAGTATTATTCCAGGCCATCTATTCGAGCCCTCTAACCTGCTCAAGTCTTTATTCAAGGCCTTCCAAGAAACTACCAGTTGTAAGGCAGGGAGAGGAAAAACTCTAGACATTGCAATAATAAATAGCTTTTCAAAGGTGATTAGGACTCATCTGCATGTTAATGGATATAGTAGGATGGGAGTGCAAACACACAGAATCAATAACTTTGAATTTTAATGAGAAAATGCCTTCTATTGTTGCTAAAGCAGTTACAGAAATATTGTACTAAAAGCTCTTTTGGGCATTAGATATCAGACTTGAATTTTATTAAGAGTTACAGCTAAAAAAATGTTACTTATCAGGAGACCAGCCTGTCTCTACAGCCCTGACATGCTCCTCTTCATTCCCTGATGATTTTTCTCCAGCATAGCCAGTTCTAGGGATATAACTTAACTCCTGAGTCTTTCCTTCTACTTTCAAAGACAGAATACAACAGAGTACAGGAAAATCAAAAACCAAATGAAGCGCACAAGAAACCTGAGGTCTTCTGTAAAGTAACCAATAAACATTGGCTGTATTTTGTGGCCGCAGGCTTATTTTTTTAGTTTAGTAAGTACATAGCGAAAAGTATTTTCCATTTTTATTTTGCTAATGGAAAATCTGAACCAAAAAGATGTGAATTAGTGAATCTCAGACAGAAAAAAGAAAAATTATTTGAGATAAAGCAGTGCACTTTTCCTGAATTGCTATTATGGTCTCCATCAAAGGATAGAAAATAGTTGAAATAGATTAGTAGACTAGGAAATTTGGCTTAATAGAGGACAAGTCCTGTTCTATCATCATAATACCAATTAGTCTGAAAAATAAAAATAACTACTATTTATTGAGCACATACTGTGTGTCAGCCAAAATACTAGGTGTTTCATGTAATTTTCTTATTCCATCTCTTAATAATACTCTGTGGTAAGAATCATTATCTCACTTTCACAGGTAGGAACACTGAGGCTCAGAAATTTTAAGTAATTTACTCAAAGTCTTATAGGTAATAAATTGAAGAAACAGGATTGGAAACCAAATATGTATGACTTTAAAATTTGCATTCTTCCTAGTGTATCCAATTCTTTGAGAAAAATTAATTTCAAAGATTAAATAATACTCCTTCCCCATTTTTAAAAATATTCTTTAAGGACAAGACATGACTCTGAATTTTAATTTAATTTCTAAACTATCAAGATTTTTTAAAAAGCTTTAAATCACAGTAGGAATCTTTAAAGATTTAATTTAAGTGCAATTAACTTATTTAACTTAATTTTCATAACTAAGTGCAAGCACATTTTTGAGGAAAGCAGCATGCTAAGTACAGGCTTGTCCCATTGGTCTTTCTAGCCTCATTATAGTTTATCAGTCCAGCGTGACACTCATGGTGGGATTATGAAAGCTCAAACACAAAATGTGCTCAAAGAAGAGAGACAGGTTCTGGGGGATCACATGACAGATATGGCAGTGGATACTTAAAACAGTGCACAATATCAACATAAATTGAAGTTTTCTAGAACTAGTGACCTTCAAGAGAAAGAGAGAAAAAAAAAGAGAAGGTAGATGAAAAAGAATAGAAATTCAGGGCCTGAAACAGAAGACATGTTATAATAACTATGCCAAATTATCTCATGACCATTGCAAAATAAACTGAAATTATTTCCTCAAAAGTCATTCAATCCAACCATGCTAAATATTTCTTACTGTATTTGGATGTTATTCAATTCACTGTAAAAGAATGAACACCTGCGTGATTTTCAACAAATTCTACTATACCATCCCACCGACGATAGCACTCGTTTTTCGCAGACATGATTGTAGTTTCATGCCCCTATTTAAGATAACCA
>NW_011888848.1:3891483-3902870 GCF_000151845.1 Pteropus vampyrus
GAGGCTCAGAAATTTTAAGTAATTTACTCAAAGTCTTATAGGTAATAAATTGAAGAAACAGGATTGGAAACCAAATATGTATGACTTTAAAATTTGCATTCTTCCCAGTGTATCCAATTCTTTGAGAAAAATTAATTTCAAAGATTAAATAATACTCCTTCCCCATTTTTAAAAATATTCTTTAAGGACAAGACATGACTCTGAATTTTAATTTAATTTCTAAACTATCAAGATTTTTTAAAAAGCTTTAAATCACAGTAGGAATCTTTAAAGATTTAATTTAAGTGCAATTAACTTATTTAACTTAATTTTCATAACTAAGTGCAAGCACATTTTTGAGGAAAGCAGCATGCTAAGTACAGGCTTGTCCCATTGGTCTTTCTAGCCTCATTATAGTTTATCAGTCCAGCGTGACACTCATGGTGGGATTATGAAAGCTCAAACACAAAATGTGCTCAAAGAAGAGAGACAGGTTCTGGGGGATCACATGACAGGTATGGCAGTGGATACTTAAAACAGTGCACAATATCAACATAAATTGAAGTTTTCTAGAACTAGTGACCTTCAAGAGAAAGAGAGAAAAAAAAAGAGAAGGTAGATGAAAAAGAATAGAAATTCAGGGCCTGAAACAGAAGACGTGTTATAATAACTATGCCAAATTATCTCATGACCATTGCAAAATAAACTGAAATTATTTCCTCAAAAGTCATTCAATCCAACCATGCTAAATATTTCTTACTGTATTTGGATGTTATTCAATTCACTGTAAAAGAATGAACACCTGCGTGATTTTCAACAAATTCTACTATACCATCCCACCGACAATAGCACTCGTTTTTCACAGACATGATTGTAGTTTCATGCCCCTATTTAAGATAACCACAATCATAGGTCAGTGCCATTATCTAGACAGATCTCATGGTGTGACACCGAATACCTATTTATTGAGATAAACTCTCTTTTGTAGGTTTCTAAGTCATTTGCTTTCTAGCACTTCCCACTTCTTAAGTTGTATGGAGGAGGGGAAAGGAAGGGAGGAAGGTAGCAGAAAAAATATTGCTCTCATCAGGAGAAAAATGGTATTAATAATTCGAAATTGGCTCTTTAACTATTGAAGCACATAATAGCTTTTTCCGGTAATTTATGAATTACATTTGCTTTCATTTTCTTATTTTTCTTATTTTTCTCATTTTCCTCTTATAGAGGATGTAATATGCGATGTTCTTCCCTGCCTTATGTGTTTTCTTTGCAATCGGAAGATTAAGAGGAAAGAAGCTGAGAGAGCAGTAACCTGGGACAATTGGCTGCTCTTGGGTTACCTTGTAATTTTTGGTTGTATTCGGTCCTGTCAGAATGGCTCCTCCTCAAGGTTCCGGAGTGGTCCCCAGAAATGCTGCTCTCCACCACAGTGTCAGTCTTCCTTCTCTCCAGCATATAGAGTCTGGACCTCAAGAAGATCAGGTTCTTTTTCTTGGTGCCCATGTTTTCTTTCCCAGTGGCTTCTTTGGGCTCCATCTGAAGCAAAGACAAGCTTGAGAGGCTTGCAGGCAATGGCTTGTTGCTAAAATGCCTCAGGGCGAGGGTTAAGGCCACTGGACTCGACTGCCCAGTTTAACTGCCCCTTTCTAACTAAACAGCTTCACTCCAGGGTTACCTGGCTGTGACTGCCACCTCAACGGAGTCCCAGAGCCACACCTCTATGAGGTCATTCTTTTTTATACCTAGAATCCAACGGGGGAAGTTGCCACCTGTTACCTGAGAGACCTGCAGCACAGAGCTAGGCAAAGCAGGGACTGCGCTATCACATGCTGCCGAAGCAAACAAAAATCCCATTGTGTGGGGCGAGGGCTGGGGGGTGGGGATGAGGAGAGAGAACAAGGTGAGGCAGGGAGGAAGGGAAGTGCAGGAGTGTAACCTGTAGCTTATGGATTTAATGTGCACCTAAGGGTGTGTACAGGTGTGCCCAAGGCACTGCCTTGTGATCTGCTGCCTGGAGGCAGATGTAGGCTGTGTGTGACCTTTAGCTAGAGTCACTCACATGTGACCATGGAGTTAGTGTGAGGCTAAGAGAATTTGCATTTACATCAGGGGATACAGAATCATTTTTAAGGATTACTGTGTGCACTCAGTCATGCTTCTACATCTAAACACTGAGCATGCAGAGATTATTACTAAAAAACATACTTGCGAAACCCTAATCTGCATTCCTGAGGAAGCAAGGATTCTAGTTGAGAGAGGTCTGGCCACAGGCACAGGAAGATAAGAGAATGTCCAAAGACGCCTACCTGGGGCCTTTTCATTTCTCCCTTTCTCCTGCTACCCTTGCCTGAAATTAGTCCTTTCATGTCCCAGCCCTGTCCTGAGTCCTAGTCCTTAGAAAAGTAAACACCATGTTTGAGTGTGATTTTTATAAGATCTTTTCCTCATCTCTTTTGCAGATGGAGTGAAAAAATGCAACTGACCTTAGGAAAATAAGAGGAAAAATGTTTGAAACTGAGAAGAGACATATAGAAAGTAGAAGGGATGGGGACAAGGACTGGGAGGGAGAAAGGCAAATAGTGATGGGACTTCCATTAATTTTTTTGTTGTTTTTCCATGTACTCACAGAGATTTCTCAAGGGGGAAGTTCTCAGAAGCTCTGGGGATGTGCTGAGTGGTTCATATGTCCTCGTTAAAGAAAAGAGAGACCCTAAGGAGGAAAATAGGTTCTTTTTCCTGTAAAGGGAATGCCAAAATTCAGCTTTGTGTTACCCATTTTGAATCATGGTTAACTCTTGTTAGACAAGGTTTATAGATGTGGAAAAAGAGACAAAACCCTTTTTTTTTTCCCCAATTAAGAATGTGTGGGCTGAATACAATTGGCACAATTATCTTAAAAGATAAATGACAAATCTTCACCCACTATAGAGACATCTGTATATAGCTTGGCATATCGAATGGCTTTTATTTAAAATAATTGATAGTCTTTTTTAAGCAAGCCTTTCCAAGTACATTTAATAAATGCTTTTAAAGGCACATTCACCACTAAGGTATAAAATGAGTTTTTCCAATTTATGTTTAAAAATGTCTCAATTGTATTCTAATATTATATATATATATATATATATATATATATATATATATAAAATAGGTTTTGTGTATTTACTGGTTACTAACAGATGTACATTATTAGACATAGTCTATTGCAAAATTGTACAATTAATACTATAGGACTTATAGGAAATATGGGGTTAGGGACACAGCACTCAAAAATTTTGTCAGTGACCCATAAAAAAAAAGAAAGAAAATGAAAAATAATGGCAGCACAATTTTACATGTAATAATAATTAAGAAATATACAAATACTACAATAAATATGAAACTTTATCTTGAAAGAGAACAGAAAGTTTCTTTTAGAAGTGGGCCTTATAGGGTCTTAGCTTATGAGTCATAGCAAAGTGATAGAAAAAGAGGTATTAGAAATCAAATGAAAATGTATACTGCTAGATGTGGACAGGCGTGGCTAGGACCACAGCTGGTAAACTGAAGTCTCTGGTCACTTGGAGGGTTGCACATGTGTGAGTCTCTGGTCACTTGGAGGGTTGCACATGTGTGAGTTTCGAGTACACGAAATACTGGATACAGTTTTTTTTTTGCGTTCACCTAGTATTTCAAGTGGATGAAATCACACATAAGTAAATATAAAACTGTTTTATGCTCAAACAGTTCCTCGTTGTTGGAACAAATTTGTGTTTTCAAAATAAGCATTATAGCAGAATTGACTGTAGTAGCTTTATTATATTTTAAATTTTCATCAATTAAGAAGATACCTAGCATAGCTACTATAAATTCAGTAGTAAATCTACATTTTATTTATTCACAATAATTCCTATGTCAACTTTAAAAATAAGAGATAAATTATTTTAAAGCTGTCTTTTAAACAACCAGTGAGTGGGGTTATCACTGTTAGTTGCTTTCTCAGTATTCATTCCCACCACCTCCCACCCCATGCCATTCCTTGCCAACAGAACCATATTGCCTTGTTTTGTTCAAGGCAACATTAGGCTTCATCAGTCATAATGATAACTTTATTTTCTATTTTTCTAGTTCCTCTTGCCACTAGGCTGTCCATGTAATCCCAGACCTGGCAAATGAGACCTCGGGGGTAGTCTATTATAATGAGGGGTAGGGTATTAATTGATTAAACATGATATATGTCACCTCTGGAAAAGTGTTAAGAATTGGCATCTGGTTTACTCTAGCTTTCTTTCTCTCATCCATGGTGACTGTTAAGTCTAGGCAGTGGCTCCTCCATCAGGATGAGTTCTAGATTGTGGATGCCTCAAATTAGAGCCCTCAGCTCCCTGTAATGGTTGCATAGTTTGAGCATGAAAGAATTCTTTGCTGCTTTAAACCACTGAGATTTGGGCTTTTATGATTATGATTATGATTACTACTACTACTACTACTACTACTACTACTACTACTACTTTAGCATAATGTACACTCTCCTTGTTAACAGAGGGTATAGGTTAAATGACACCAAACTTTTTTCAAACCCAGCATTTACGATTTGCAGATTCTTAAACTCAGGTTGCTATTAGACTGTAAAACTCCTAATTCCAAAAGAGAAATCACATCTCTTGAATAATGTCATGTGTAAGCTGGATTGGAGGAAGAAAAAAAAATTATTATAAGCAGGAACTTATAGCAATCCAGACAAGAAGTGCTTGGACTAGGGTAGTGGTGGTAGGGATGGAGAAAATAAATGAATACGAATCATCTTAAAAGTTGAACTGACAGAGCTTGTACATGGTTTGATAAAAATGAATAAGTAAAAGGAGGAATAAAGAATAAATTCCAGGTTTTAAGATTGAATAACTGAGAGGATACTGGCATTGTGTGCTCATAGAGGAAGAGAGGACAAGAGAAGGAGTAAGTTTGGTAGAATTGTCAAAAATTCTGTTTAGGTTACTTTAAGGATAAGATATTTGTAAAATATTCAAGGGAAATGTCGTGTAGCCTTTGGAGTGATAAAACTGGGGTCACATTTCAGATCTTAGAGAAAAAATTGGGAGTCATCAGAATATGCATGCTTAAAGCCATGGATTGATGAGACCATTTAGGAAGATAATATATCCAGAAAAGAAGGACCAAAGTCAAACCCTGAAGAACTCTAAATTAAGAGGCAGGATTAGAAGAAAACTCAGCAACGAAGGCAGAAAAGAGCAGATTTTGATGTGGGAAAGGAGCATGTGGTGTCATAGACATCTGGAAGCAAGGTTTTCCAAAATTAAGGCTTCAGTCTGTTGAGAGGCCAAATAAAATGGAAATAAAAAAGAAAACAATTCTTTTAATTGGCACAATGTTGGTCATTTATAAACTTTTCAAAAGGAGTTTCGGTAAAGTGGTAGAAGTAGATGTCAAAAAGGAGGGGATTCTATTAAAGGTGGCAAGAAAGTTGAAACATGAGATTAACACTTCTGAGAATGTTTGCAATAATATTATTATGGGCAATTGCTATATTTAAGGATTATACCTAGGTAAAATAGTGAGGAAGGTAAAATCATACCCGTATTTTACAGATATAGAGACAGGTTCAGAGAAGTTGAGTAATTTTCTCAATATCATACAACTTGGAAATGATGGAGTAAGGATTCAATATCAGACCCCTCTTGTAGCAAAGCTTGTGGATTGCTAGGCAAACTGCCTACAAAACTGCTAGCGCACTGCCTGACATACAGCAAGGGCGCCACAGATGTACTTTTCTTTTCTCCACTAAAGGCCTCATGGAACAATTTCTTGTTAACTATCCTTTATTCTTTGGGATGAATCTGAGGGATCTAAAATTTTATCAGGCATCTCAAGTGATTTTTATGCACAGTTAAACTTGGAGAATTCCTGCAAGCATTCTACTTGTCTCCAGTGACTTTCCACTCCAATTCATCTTGCCCAATGTCCCTTGAATTCCCTTTCTAAACCATAAATCAGATCATGTCATTCTTTAAATTAAAAATGCTTGATGGATTGTTTCTCACTACATGTAGAAGGGAATCCAAATATTCTTTAGACCTCAATCACACTCTCCTTTTTTTTTTTCGCTTCAAATTACTTACCATTCTAGTTATTGATTGCTGAATAACAAATCACCCACAAAACTTAGTTGCTTCAAGTAATAATTGTCATTGTATTAGCTCTCACAGTTTCTGTGGGTCAGGAATTCCAGAAAGACTCAGCTTAGCTGTTCTGACTCAGGTCTCTTATGTAATTGTAGACAGATGTTGGCTGGAGGTGACAAAACAGGCAGCTGGAACAGCTATGGGCTGATTAGATTTCTTTCTCTTTTTGTAGTTTCAGGGCTTCTCTGACCTCTCCACGTGGGCTAGCTTTAGCTTCCCTCATAGCATGGCAGCCTGAGGGAAGTAGACTGCTTACTTGGTGGCTCAGGGCTCCAAAGGGGAGGCTCTCGAGAGAACCGGGCAGAACTATGTTATTTTTTATGTCCTATCCTAGGAAGTCACACAGTGTCACTTCCACCATACTCTCAAAGCCTACCCGGACTTCAGGCGAGAATGTAGACCCTATCTTCTCCATAGGAAGAGTACCAAAGTCACATTATAAGAAGAGCTTACAGAATGGGAGAAATTGCTATGTCTCTCTTTGGAAAATGTAATCTGACTCATATACCCATTACATACTCCATATTCTATTCTCTTCCAGAACTGATTTTTCTAAAGCTGTTTCTTTCACTTAGAATAGCAATCTTCATCCTGTGAAATCCTACTGATCCTTCGAGACCCAGCTCAAATGTCCTCTCTTCTATGACATTTCCCTCCTGTCCCCTGAGAACTATCACTCACCCCTTCCTCTGAAATCACAGAGCAGCATAACCTCTATCATAGCAGAGGGACTCATTAGATTAGGAGCACTCCAAGCTATTTGCCTTTGAAATCCTCATGACTAGCAATAGGAAATCAATAAGTGTTTATTGTTGTGGGGGTCAGGCACAGCAGCTTACAGTCTTGTGCAGCCTACCAATTTATGGCGAGAGGCTTAGCAGTGAGCTGCAGTATGATTTTTTCCTCTCTCTGATTAATAAGTATCTTCTTTCTTGGAAAAGGAGGATATAGATCTGGAAACAAAAGAAAAAATCTGAGATATTACTTCCTCAAAGGTGAGGTCATTAATGCATTTGTGAGATGACCATAAAGCCAGCTTTGAGAGCTCCCTATTCAACTATAAATTGTTCACAGTGGCCTGGCTATCTTGTAGCTGTGTTTTTATATCCACTGCTATACTTCCTGAAAGCAACAATTTCGGTTAATGCACTAACCAAGCAGCAGCATAATAATCCTGTCAGCAAACAATGGATGGGAATTGAGGTTTGGAAGGAGGTAAACCTTCTAATGTTTTTATCTTCTTGACTGAAGTAATTTTAGCAAAGACATATGATCATATTTGGGCCTTTTCCTCAGCTGTAATGAATCATCCATTACAAGATTTTCAAGGTTGTTGGGGGGAAATTTATCTTGGGAAGAGGAAGAATCTTTACAAGTGCTTGAAATAGCCTGGCTATGATCAAAACCAGCTACATAAGCAAAAAAAAAAATGTGCCACTGGAATTTTTGAAAACCATTTATTCAATAATGCCAGTATCTAAGTCAGAGCGTTGGATTCAATTCCAATAGTTCATGATCTTCCAGAATTCATTTAATAGTTATTCCAGCAGAACAGCAACTTGGGTCAAAACAATTTATACTGAGATGAACTATTCTCACTTTCCTAGGAGAATTTAGAAGATTTTCTTTTTTTGCTCCCTCTCTCAAATTTTTCCCATCTTTATGTCTTAAAATTTGTGCCTAATTTGTGTTAATCAGCCTCTAAGAATGAGGTAGAACTATTGGTACTTTTTTATTTTAGTTATAAGTAGCTAGCTTCCTGTTTCTTTTCTATAATTATAAATAATACAGAAACACATTGAAAAATAAAAATTTAATATGGTCAAATATTTAAATTTATTTGGTACCATGTTTTATGTGTAAGACTCTATCTATGTTGCAGACTCATAATATAGATCATTAAATGATCGTAGACTCAAGTTAAAATAAACGATCCTTTGTTCTTTGCCTCCAAGGCATATATATACATATTTTTATTTCACTTGGTTTTCATTTGTGCTGAAACCTGTTTGCTGGGAGGGCTCAGTATACTGGCTCCAGGTAGATACTTGTCCTTTTTCAGTTTGGAAGTGAAAAGCAGTAGTTGTAGATGACTTGGAGAAAGAGTGTGCTTTTAACAAATGCAGCAAGAGTTCATGTAAATCATGTAAAATAAGAAGCATTTTTGTTTTTTTTTTTTTAGGAATTGAGTGACTTTAAAAAGCACATGGGCCACTGAACTAATCAGAGACATTAACCTCATTAATTCTGAGATTTCTCTAGGAATCTTCCGATTTCTCTCTTGGTGTGAGGTAAACCATTCAGCCTCTCTGACTCAGTTTTTTCACCTTTCAAAGCTGAGATTCAGATTAGTCTCACCATTATTGTAGGGCTGTATTGCTACTCCTTCAGAGAATATTATTAAATTCAAAATTACGGTATCCATAGCAACCCTAACTAGGTCAGTTTGCACTTGGAGTAACAAATAACAGCAGAGAATCTATATCCTTTTCCAACCATCCTCTGTGTTTGCAAAACTTTGTTAGGCCACTGGAAATAGGGGCTTAGCAGAAAAAAGGCCTCGCAGCATCTGGGAAAGTTATTTTCTTATTTATTTGCGATCCATACATTCAAAAAACTTCATGTAATCTAGACAATGTGTATTTGATTTTACTTTACCCAACCAACACAAATATTGAAATAATGATTTTAATAGTTTGATTACTTCTCTTAAAATATTTGATTAATATCTAATAAAAATAGCGCCTAAATTATTCTTGTAAAAAGAACTGGAGTGACATAAAGATAGCTCTTTACTTTGCTCACAGCTAATTTTTTCCTCAAAGCTATTGTTTTCTTATTAAACCAAGAAATATTTGTTGTTCCTTCCCACTCATGATTCAAATATTTTTATCTAACTATATATATATAATATGATATGGTTTTATGAAAGCAATTATCTTTCTGTACCTATAATTTTACTTTTAGAAATAATCTGGACAGATACACACATGGACAGTGGAGCTGGAAGGAGGATGAGGGGAATTTTGCCTTTTTACTTTAAACGTTCTTAAACAATTTACCTATTAATATGTTCTTTATAGCACTGAATTCTCCTTCAAGTCATCCAGTTAAAATACTGCTTCCTCTTCAAATCAATAAGTAGAACAATAGCATTAAGAACTACCATTTATAGAGCATCTACTATGTGCATGTTGTTTGCATAGTGTAGCTCATGTAACCCTCAGAACAATCCTGTGAGGCAAAACTTATCATTCTTGTCAGACAGACACAGAACTGAGACTGAAAGAAGGTATGTAATTTCACTCTATATCATCTAGTAGAGGGCAGAAATGAGACTTTAGCCCAGGTGTGTCAGGCTCTCAAACTTATACCCTCATCAAAGCACTTTCTTTTTTTTTTTCATGAAAAGGGTAGTCTCTGACTTTTCTGTAGTATTCGAATGGGTGACTACACTGGCTCTGATTGTTAGAGCCAGTCAATGTTGAACTGGATATTTAGACTTAACTTACATATTTTGCATTTTAGAAAACATTGAAAAAGTTTAAGTGATTGTGAAATATGCAGTTGGTTAGTTGCAAACCTAGAACTAGAATAAAGTCTCTTGATAGCTAAATTGTCCCCCTACCCCCTTACTATAACATGTTTGTTGTTAATCCAGACACAATTTCTCATTTAATTCACTGTTGCAAGCTGTTGCATAGTTTAGCTAGACTCTCCTAAGCAAATGGTTTATTTTGTGGGCATTCTTTGCACAGACTTTTCTTTCCTCCTTTTCTTGAGACAATATATATGTGGATTAGGAATAACCCAGAGCAACTGGAGACAAATAACAAAAAACTAATAACAAATATGTCTGTTTTTAAATGTGCTAAATTTTGTCCTAATATTAGTATGAACAATGTATAAACAAAATGTGCAGCCCATTTTGGGGTGGAATTCTAAGGCTGGAAATCCAGAATTGTAAAGAAACAATATGTTTTTAGAATACAAGTAGGTTGGAAAAATAGAAGAAAATTTTAGAAGTCAATAATAAGAGAAATTCAGTGAGACCATAAAAGGCAAGAAAAGAAAAACAATTCAGACTCCGAACTGGGACTACAAACACCCCAGAGGAGATTTGTGCCGAAGAATTCAATAGCAGACCGTGCAACAGAATGATGTTTAATCCAGTCTTGGGCAGACTAAGGGACAGCTGCCTTCACCTCTTACCAAGAAAAGAAACTCGATCTAAACAGAAGGAATCTTGACTCCTCTGATTATGAAAGAAACATTTAGTACATAATTGTGGTAAGATGTGTGACTGTGTGTGATAGAACGATGAGTATAGCAATATGTGCAATGATTTAGAAAAAGTCACAAGAAAGCTATATGTAATTATAAACTTCCGACAAGATGAATTGACCCATCACGTATCTATGTACTACTTTATCTTATCACTTCTACTAAGAACTAATTTTGATTTTAATTTCAAGAAATTACTTATGCCATTTAAATAATTTATTCTGAAGGTAAACCAAGATGAAAAGTAAAGTCTCTAAGTCAGTCAATGAATAGTTATTGAGTGTCTGCTGTTTGCCAGATATCCTATTCCTTTGCTTGCTCCCATGCAAGGAATAGATCACAATTTCTCAGAATTCTGATCTAGTTGAAGGTCACCAAAATGATCTCAGATAGCACTGATATGGTGAAACACTTTATTTCTCTTGACTTTGGTGACATTAAGTGGGTTGTGTCCTTGGTGACATTAGCCACATTTTTTAAATAAACACACATGATCTGTCAAAATAAAGTAGATTCAGATCATAAGACTTTGCTTTTCATCATTAATCAAGCCATAAATTAAGCTTTTCCAAACTTTATGTTTTCCTGAAAATTATGTACTGAAACCGTGCAATCTGCTAAATTATGCCTTATCTAGTCTCTTACCTCATCACCTGATGTGCCTCTCTGTAGCAGACCAATTTAGTGTTTCTCCATTTGATAAGCATCACATCCCATAAGAATTAACAGAGCATTAACCAAAAAGGGAAGGGCAACTTCTCTCAAACAATTTAAGGGTTACTGCAATTGACTCTTGAACAATGCAGGTGTTAGGAGTGCTGACCCCCCACAGTCAGAAATCCATGAATACCTTTGACTCCCCCAAAACTTAACTACTAAAAGCCTATTGTTGACCAGAAGCCTTATCAAGAACATAAACAGTTGATTAACACCTATTTTGTATAT
>NW_011888848.1:3903565-3915812 GCF_000151845.1 Pteropus vampyrus
TAAGTCAGTCAATGAATAGTTATTGAGTGTCTGCTGTTTGCCAGATATCCTATTCCTTTGCGTGCTCCCATGCAAGGAATAGATCACAATTTCTCAGAATTCTGATCTAGTTGAAGGTCACCAAAATGACCTCAGATAGCACTGATATGGTGAAACACTTTATTTCTCTTGACTTTGGTGACGTTAAGTGGGTTGTGTTCTTGGTGACATTAACCACATTTTTTAAATAAACACATGTGATCTGTCAAAACAAAGTAGATTCAGATCATAAGACTTTGCTTTTCATCATTAATCAAGCCATAAATTAAGCTTTTCCAAACTTTATGTTTTCCTGAAAATTATTTACTGAAAATGTGCAATCTGCTAAATTATGCCTTATCTAGTCTCTTACCTCATCGCCTGATGTGCCTCTCTGTAGCAGACCAATTTAGTGTTTCTCCATTTGATAAGCATCAAATCCCATAAGAATTAACAGAACATTAACCAAAAAGGGAAGGGCAACCTCTCTCAAACAATTTAAGGGTTACTGCAATTGACTCTTGAACAACGCAGGTGTTAGGAGTGCTGACCCCCCACAGTCAGAAATCCATGAATAACTTTGACTCCCCCAAAACTTAACTACTAAAAGCCTATTGTTGACCAGAAGCCTTATCAAGAACATAAACAGTTGATTAACACCTATTTTGTATATGTATTATATACTGTATTCTTATAAAAAAAGAAAAGTAAGCTAGAGAAAAGGAAATGTTAAGAAGGAAATCATAAGAAATAGAAAATACTTTTACAGTACCAAATGCATTTATTGAAAAAATCCACATATAAATGGACCCATGAAGTTCAACTCCATGTTGTTCAAGGGTCAACTGTATGTACTTTCCCCTAGATTTATTCCGGTACAGTCCAAGGTGATTGGAAATACTCATGTTAAATTGTTTCTTTTTATATCCCTCTAGTCTACTTCCAGAGTAGATCTGAAGTTTTCCTAAAGTGCCATTCTCTCTGTAATGTTTTATGTTAGTGACTTTAATGATAATATTTTACATTTTCTAGTGTTTTCTACTAAAGTTTATATCTTGATTGTAATTTTAGTCTTTCCCAATTAATAAACCATCCATTTATTGAGTATTTCTTTGGGTAAATTTACTTCTATAATTATCTGATTTCATCCATTACTTGTAGATTTTTCACTTTCATTTTTAGACAATAACTAGTTTCTGTATTTTAAGAAACTTTGTATATCCCCCATAGCCTTAGAAATAAGAGATATAGTTTACACATACAGGTTAAGTGTACTAAGAGTCACTACTGAACACAGTGATCTGGGATGTCAAAGCAGGTGGATAGACAGATGCAGCTGCTCAGCACAAGGATTGTTCCTGGTCAGGCCGCATGAAGAAACCCAGCCTTGAGCAGTCCATGCAAAGGAGAAAGGAAAGACCAATCACTTGCCCACCTCCCATCCTTTCTCTGTTTTCCTCTGGTAAAAATTTGCCACCTGCGAATTAACTTCTCTTTATTTCTGAATTTCATGACCTTCACTGGTTTCTCAAAGATAACTCAGGTTAGGACACATCTCTCCAAATTTATTTCACCACTATCCTCTCTGGTCTAGATTATTGCATTAGTCTGCTAATTATCATTATCTCTCCCACTCTGCGCCTTTACAATTTGTTCTTCACAAATTGCCTGAATTTGTTCTTCACAAATTGCCTGAGTTGCCTGAATAATCTATCAAAAAATGCAAATTACATACTATCAATCCTCCGCTTAAAATCAAGCCCTATTTGACTTGGCCACTGCCTACATCTCTAATTTTATCTCACGCCACTCCCCTCCAAGATGTCTTTCAATCTTATGCACCTTAGTGGAAATTTATTTTCATTGATTACATTCAGAACTTATGCTCCTTGAATTTGAGAATCCAGTGTTTTTCATTATTTTGAAAAGTCTTCAATACCATCTCTTTGAATATTGCATATCCCCTGCTCTCTATTTTCTCAATTTCTAACTCCTCTGAGAGAAATACCAAATTAAGATACTTAATATGTTTGTTTGTGCTGCATTTAATTTCTATTTCTTAATCATTTCCAGTGCACAAATTCTCTCTTCAGACTTACCTAATTTTCCATTAAACTCATCCACTGAGTTTTAAGTGACTATTTTTTATTTCTAAAAAATAATTTTGACTCTTCAAATCTGCTGGTCTTTCTTTTAAAAGGAGAGTCTCATTCTTTACCCAAGTTTCATATCCTTTTTTTAATAGTTATAATAATTTTAAACTTACTTTTTATTTTATTTTAGCTTTTCCTACTTCTTGAAATTCTTAAGTATACTCACTCTCAAGATTTATTTCTTGTATTTTTTTTTTCTAGATTCTAAGCTTATTTTTAGTGGATTTTTTTTTTTTTTGGTAGAAAATCTTGGTTGAAAAATGTGTCTTTTGCTACCTCTAGGTTCCCCAGAGGTATCACAGTTTGGGAGAACTTTTTGTGTTAATTTTTCATCTTGGAGTTTAGCAAACTTGACATAGATTTTCAATTTTAATTCTAAATCTCAAACTTAAGTGAGAGCAGGCCAACAGTCACCAATTCACAGGAGAGACTTTTTTTTTTTTCACTTAAAGCCCAGGCCAAGACAACCATTCATTCATTAAATAAACATTTAGTAAGTTTCTCCTCTATGCCAGGACTGTGTTAAGGAATAGGGATTCACGGTGGATTAAACAGCCAAAGCCACTGCTCTCATAAAAATTATATTTTGGTGGAATGTTTTTGTGTCAGTGGGGAAATTTTCCTAGTCCCCTAGCAGGACTCTCAATTTCAATATTTTGCCTTCATTGGGCCCACGGCCTCATTTCTTATCCCATCATGGTTATTAAAATCTATACCCTTGATTACCAACTCTAGCAACATTTTCCCCCTCACCACCCTTTAGTTTGACCATACCATTTTACTGTGCCCTCAGTTTTGGGCAAATGGGAACTTTATTTATAAGTTCAGTTATGCATTTAAAAGTAAACATATAATATTGTATGCATCACTTCTATGTGTTTGGTGGCAAAAAGAATTACGACATCTAGTATACCGCATTGCAAGAAATATATTTCCCCAGATCACTAATGATCCAGCCAAAAGTCTCCTTTCTTTTCCCAAACACGTCAAATTCATTTATGCCACAAATGGAAATTTATTTGATGCTTTTTTTCTTATCTTTCAGGCTGTGCTCAAATGTCACCTCTTCATAGAAACTTTCCTGGGTCACCTTGAACATTATCTTATGCACTAATTACCTGGTTTTATTTACAACTTTATTGCTATTTGAAATTATTATATTTATTATTTATTTACTTACTTGTTTATTATATTTCTATCCCACTAAAATGTAAAATGCTTCATAAGAGAAGGGATCTTTTCTGTTTTGTTTATCACTGTTACTCTAAGGTCTGGCTGTCATCACCTTAATTCAACACATAAGCCTCAGTGTCACTATTGGAAAGATGACCAAATATTAAGTCATATTTTTGCCTGTTAATTAATGTTGTTTAATAAAATTTGAGTGTGTGTGCATGCATGCATGTGTGTGTGTGTGTGAGAGAGAGAGAGAGAGAGAATTTGGTGTAAGATGTGATACAAAAAGAAAACACAAGATCACCAATGATGAATTATAACCAAGATCCTAGATTGGAATTCTAGATTATAGAATTTTCAGGAATGGAGGCACAGAATGAATTACACCAGAAAGAGAATTAAGACAAAATCTGGAAAGAAGAACATTCCATGGGGTAAAATGTCCAGCCTCTTCAGTAAGTAAGAGTCTAGTAAATCCTGTAGTTAGTATCTTTAGTGATGATGTGTGTCTAAGACTTCATCCCTAAATGGCACCATATCTAGTCATTAGTTCTTCGTATTCTGTTTGTTTTATGCAGACAATAATTAACTGACTCTTGCTTCTACAATATATGCATTTGCCTCCAGTAAATCTATAATGCAACATGAATTTAGAGCACCCAAAGTGGAGATTGGGTGGGTGTACCCAATATTATGCAAGTTGTATTGTTTTTTGCCTGCTTGCTAATAAATGTTGTTTAAAAAATTGTGTGTGCGTGTGTGTGTGTGTGTGTGAGAGAGAGAGAGCGAGAGCGAGAGCGAGAGAAAATGAATATGGTGTAAGACCTGTTTTCATTATTAACTTCTCCAACTCTAGTTATTAGTTACTATGGAAACTATGAGAAAGAGCCTAATAGTTTTAGATAATGAAATTGCCTCTAAGGTATATTTTTTAAGTGACTTAAAATGTTAGTAAACAGACAAAACTGGGTATATCTAACTCTACCAGTGAATATATATATATATATATATAAAAACCCTCATAATTGTTAAAACTTTTCCAGGAGTATATGTTTATAGTTTATATTAAATTCAAATTAATACCTTTTTAGTCAATAAAAAGCTGATATTAAACATAAATCCTGAGTTACTAAATCCCATTTCACATTAAAATATAGTTTTTAATTTTAGAAATTCTTTTCTTTGAGATAATTTACTTCCCAGAGTATAGTCGCCAAGTTCTCCTCCTCTCACGAATAATGTAGAGGAAGGCACTGTTTTAACTGTAAACAGAATGGAGAAGAAAATGGTTATCAGACTGGTCACTCTTCTTTTTCTTAAACTTGCAACTTGAAGACATGCACTCCACATACTGTTCACAGTAAAGAACAAAGAAATAGACTCGAATATGAACTCGAAAGAAAGAACACTAAATATTACCCGAAATGCCATCTGATTTGAGTCCTGGACAAAAGTGATGATGGGTATTAGGACAATTATGAAAGCTCAAGACAGAATAGAAATGAAAGATTTTCATTACTAAAAGTTGTTGGTTCAGTCTTTAGATTAAAACAAAACAAAACAAAACAAAACAAAACAAAACAAAAAAACTCCTATCAGTAAAGAACAATTTCTAAAGTTCTCCTCCTTCTTGTCAATCTAAGCATTCCAAATAAAAGAAAGATGTCTCTGCTGTGACTACAGGACCCTGTAGAAAATAATAGCCTTAAGTTGACCCCCAAACTGCAATTCCTTAGACCAGAGTATATACTTTATCTATCCTCTCTCTCTCACTCTTTCATCTATCTATCTATCTATCTATCTATCTATCTATCTATCTATCTATCTATCTATCTATCCATCCAGCCATCATCTATCTATCTATCATCTCTCTATCGTTTATCTATCTATCTGTCTATCTATCTACCTCTCTCTCTGTGTGTGTGTGTGCGTGTGTGTGTGTTTGTATGTGTGTATAATCATCATCATCTATCATCTATTTATGTATTTTTGGTGTGTGAGGTCGGATAGAGAAAGTTTTTTTTTTTTTCCAAATAACAATTCCTGTGTACCCAATATGTAAAACAGGTATAAGAATAGAATGGGTCTCTGAGATAGAGCAAACTTTTATTATTTTGTTAACTGGTGGAAAAGATTCCACCATTGCAGAATCCTAGGAGTACATTCTCAGAACCCTATGGATCTGATTCAAAACTGTCATACAACAAGTAAGTTCAATTTAGGTGGTTTGAAATACTAACTCTCTTAGCCTAGACTTAGGAAAACCGGCTTGAGAAAAATCACAAGAGCTAACACTTGCCACAGAAAGTTAATGTCTTACCTTTTCTATTTAGAGCATTGCATTCTGAAGAATGAGAACAGTTGCCCCATAAGTAGTAACTGAATAAAAGAGAATCAGAACATAAACAGAGGGCCTTTATGCTTCTTTCTGTATTAGCTGGCAAAGATGCCATGGAAATGTATTGCTGATTAACATTTATTGAGCACTTATTATGTGCAAGGCACTCTAAGTACTTCTCATGGATCATGGCACTTAATTCTCACAAAAACATCACAAGATAGGTAGAATAACTCATTTGTTTTACAGAGAGGGATACTACATTATGGAATAATTTTCCAACATTATAAATAGTAAGTGATGAAGTCGCAATTCTAACACAGGTATAAGTTCCTAACCATCACACACACACACACACACACACACACACACACACACACACACACACACACACACATTATTGAAAAATGTATTTTTAAGGAAATTGTGTTCTAATTGTTTTACCCTAATTGTTTCTCATAATTAAGTCACCTCCTTCACTACCACTGTGACACTGGCACATAGTCAATGACAAGCAAATATAGTTATTACTATAATTTTCAACAGATAAATAAGTTGCATCCTCATTGATCATATATTTCTCATCTGTAAAAGAAGAGATTACTTCTAAAATACTAGAACTTTACTTTAAGAATCAGAACAGGTACTGATACCAAAATTGCCAAATTTTAATAGTCAATTTCTAAGCAACATTATTGACAGAACAAAGGTCATCTTGATTGATAAATGCTAATCTTTGTCTGGCTGCTAAACTATGGTACAAAAGAGTATAAAACAAACAAAAAAAAATAGTCCCTAAACCAATAATAATCCAATCTCAATAATCCATCACAGAAAGCTCTTAACATTATGTCTTAAAGTTCATCCACAACATTTTAAATTCAAAATATGTGCTATTTTTTAAAAGTTGTTTACTCAAAGTTAAGGTCAAAAAAAATGAAAGTTTAATTGCAAGCAGAAATATTCAAATCTGTGTTACAGTTTCACTTATTTTTTTCAAATATTTATCCAATTGATTAAAATCCAATATCGTAGTTCTTTATGAGACAAACAGGCAACTTTTCTTGTATTTAGCTTTGACCTTTAATTTAGAAACCAAAGACTAGAGATGAAATACTATAAGTCCATTAAACTATTAATGGATATGTTTTCTCACCAACCCCTGCTCCTGAAATTTATGATGATTTTTTTATGATTATAAAATGAGACCTATTCATTATAGATAGTATTGAAAATATGGAAAAAGGTAATAAAAATAAAAATTATCTAATTCTAAAACCTAGAAAAAATACTGTTTTTAAATAAATAGTATATTATTCTGGTGATTTATCTATTTATATGTCTTTCTATATACGTTTCTACACAAATATGAGACCATATTTTACAGAGTTTTGTGACTATTTAACGAGTATATCTGTCATGTATTAATATGTGTAATTTACATAACTAGTTGTCTCAAATTAGAATTTAGATATTCCAAGTTTTTCTTTATTATGGATAATATAACATACAACATTCTTACACATAAATGTTTGTGTACATGCTCTTCTTTCACCTTTCCATGAACTACAGTGATCTTTCAGAAAATTAAAATATTCCAGAAACACTAATCTGTTAACCTAGTGACATGTTATAAATTATTTGTTTATATTTATAGTCACAGAGCATTTTGAGCAGTTTTATGTACATTACAACTTACTTCTTATTGTTTGATGAGTGAATTTTTTTTAATTACAGGAATGAAAGAAAGTGGCAGGAAAGAGTTTATTGAGTAAGAGGACAGAACAAAAAAAAAGGAAAAATTATTGTGCCTGATTCTTTTACTCTCACTGTTTCCTTTTTCTAGAATACTTGTCCGTGACTTGTCTGCCCAAATAAACTTTATTCGGTCTCCCAAATTTACATTCAGCTGTAAATCACCTCTCTAGGAAGCATTCAATCATCTCTCCATAGGTATATAGGGGTTCTATGTGTGTGTTCTCTTAGCCACTTTTTACAAATATGGTTCTTTCCTTTACATATATTACCATATATTTGACATCACTGTAATAATATTTTGTAGCTCTGACTTGTCCTCTGGAAAGGACTCAAAAGTGAGGCATATATTCTATTCATCTCTGTATCTCTGGTGACTAAACGAGGGCTAGCATATAAAAACTACTCGTTAAATGTTTATAGAATGAGTGAATAAGTGAATGACAAAGTCTACCATTTCCCAAAACAGGTTATAGTTACTGTCCTGAGAGAGACTAAGGCCAAGTTCAGGAGAATTTATTGCCTGGACTCCTAAATTTTTGCCTGCAGGGACAAAATTGTAAAAAATGAAAAAATGAAAAAAAAAATTTAAAAGAAGAAAGGAAAAATAGGGAGTTCTATACCTACAATCACAGAAATAGACTGTAATGGCTCTCACTGTGTCCAGAGAGCTGATATACATCCTGCTCAATTAAATAGACACAATACAAATGTCAACAATACAAACAAAATTCAATGTATGCAAATTTAAGGAGTTTCTAAACCTAGGTAAAAAGTTGTTTATCTGGATCCTTTGGAGAAATTTGTGTTTCCATTTTTTTTCTTTCTCTAAGGAAACAAAGACCAGCAAATACTAGCAGTCTAAGGCTTTAACCTATATCTTTAACCTATATCTAACCCTATATCTGGCTTTCTGTTCTGGCCAAGCTTAAAAATGTTCCCTTAATTGCAGGAAAAAAAAATACATTGTATGGGACTGGGGCTGTAGATACTAGTAGGAAGTGACCCATTTATGCTTTTTCTGTGGAAAAGATGCTCCGTAGGTGTGTATTTGTAGAGGAAGGAGCTGTATTGATAAAATAATGTTACTATAGCTTTCCCTAATACTTTTTTAATGAGTTTGCTATTTGCTTTTAAAGATAACTTAATAGATCATGTCTGGAAAACAAAGGGTCAGCTTGCATGATCCCTTCAGATAGCAAAATATTTTGCCATACCTGCCATGGGAGTTCTAGAAAAATGTGACTTAATATCAGTAAGACTTCGCTGAGAATGTTGGGCAGAAGGGACACTGGGGATTCAACCGAGGCAACAATACCCGCCTCAAGTACCCCCGACACACACACACACCCCTTCTACTCTCCTTTAAATCCAAACATCACACCATCCTACAGAGATGAAAATTTCTATGGGAAACATAGATGCAAACATAATCTTAAACAATGCTATAAATAAACCGAGAAGGCATGAAAAGAGGGGGGGTGTAGTTTAAATACACGATGGATTTCATACCATGTTTTTCTATTCTTTGCTTTGTACTTTATGCATGTCTATATTGTTTGAATTTGTTATAAGAAATATATTACATTGATAATAAAAACAAAGACCCAAAGGTATAAAAATAAAATTACAAGACGACTAATAAACTGAGAGAAAATTAATCACAAATGTGAAAAAGAATTAAGATCTTTAAGAATATCTTAATGGAAACAGTTCAAGCAAGTTGATAAGAAAGATGCCAACATCTCAATAATAAAATATGGGCAAAGGTCATGAGCAGACAGACTTCACAGAAAAGGAAATGCAAATGGTCATTCTGCTATGATTGTGCTCCCTTTAAGCTGTCTTTCCAATGTACAGCAGAGAAATTTTTTTAAAACAGGATCGTATTTACTCCTCTGCTGAAAACATTTTTTTTCTCCATTTCAATGAGATTTTTTGAAGAAGTCAGAAGTTACGGTATCACAATTTGAAAGAATGTTAATTAGAAAGTAGTCTGACTTGTGATGATTAAAGATCATTTTCAGAAAAGTGGAGGGACATAAGCCAGATTTCAGGGGTTAAAAAGGCAGTTGTGGGAAAACAATTGCAAAATAAAACTAGACCATACATTCAAGAAGCTTGTCAATGAAAGGGAGTGAAACATGATAATATCTTGAAGGGAAATGGTTATTAACCTATTCGTGTATCTGATAGATACTGACTATTGGTCTTGTTTTGACATCTTACCTTTCTGTTAGTTTGTTTTTATGTTTTTCTGGAAGAATCATCAATTTAATTCACACTCATAGAAAATTTGAAAAGTATAAGTAAGTGTAAGAAACAGAAAAAAAATATATTATCCAGTCTCAACACCCAGAAATAGTTGTGATATTTTAGACAATTCTCCGTCAGTATTTCCTACAGAATACCTTTTTTTTTATATGTATGAGATGTGTTTCTCTATAAATTTGAGAAAATGTAAGGCCTTTTTCATTTCGTGTTATTTCTATTCCTTTTCTTACAAAATAGTATTTCTGTAATATAATCCTTTAAGAAATTTTTTTTTATCTCCCATGAATCTTACTATGCTTTGCCTCAGTAGACAAAGCCACTCACACAAATCTTTTTGAGATAAGCCCTTCTCTACCTTAGACTTCTGCTAAGACTACCTAGGAATAATACTTACTATATGTTTCTTAATATCCTATCGTTTGACAAAAATTTTTTCCTTGGAGTTATCTGAGGTTTTGCCAAAGGGCTTTACAGTTACACACTCAACTTTGTCTTTAGAACATGTTTTACTGAGTGATTCATATTAGATGTTTGCCCAGCATCTATTTCTTAATTTTAGCATCATTTTTGCTATCATGCTTTATTCATATACATTAACTATCCTTATAGTCATCAACGCTATAACATATTTATATATGGAGAATAATGCTATAGCATATCCAGTTTCCCATGTAATTAAATATTTTACAAACAGCATTTTGAATGACTACTTTTATACTATATGCTGTTATTCATCTAATTATTTCCAAAATATATAAATTGGATAGTTGTTTTCAAGTTCTGTATTTATAAACCATATGTTGAATAACTTGAACATGGCTTTTTTTTCTGAATTACAAACTTTTCTCTTAGGATAACTTAAATGTAGAATAACTGGATCAAAGTATATTAGTGCTTTCATTACTTGTTAAATATTGCAATGCTCCTTCCAAGAGAACTTGAATTATTTTTCACCTTTGCTTTCTTTCTTATTTCAGGCTCATTATCTATATCATCTATTTTTTTCTCAAAATCTTTTTATTTTCAGCTGTTCTGTTTTGCTTTTTTTTTTCTGGTGTGTGTGTGTGTGTGTGTGTGAGTGAAAAGAACATCATTTCTCTGTTTTTTTATGCTATCTGTGTTGCTCTCCTTTCCTGCTAAAAGGTCAGTCAAAACTTCTTTTATCTCAATAAATACATCTTATGAGGGAGCCAATATCATGCTTTGATCTTTTCTATTTCCTCCAGTGTAGGAAATAGAAGATCTATTTTTGGTGGGCTTTTTTGTTTGTTTTTTGGGAATCATATTTTAATTTATTGGCATTTTCAATTTAGGATTAAGGCATTTTTTGATAGATTTAGATTATTTTTAATCTGCCATAACCTATGCTCACGTATATTCACCTTGAAAATGTGATATTTCCATCTTTAGTAAGGATATATAATTCCTTTTTTACAGTTGCCATTTTTACATTACTGCCAAAGGCTTTCTCAACATTTGCTTTGACTCCAGTCTTCAGTGCGTTTCTGATTGCTTTTGCAAAGATCTGGGAGTTTTAGATGTAGCTGAGCTCAGCCAGTTACCAATTCATCCACCATCATGTCATGAGAGCACTAGTGTATTAGCCCAAATCACGAATATATATTGAATGGAGGTTCAGGCATCCATGTAGCCAACCTGTTGGAAGGTCAGGAGCTGAAAAAAAATGACAATAACAAAAGCTACCCTTCTTTTGTTGAGGCGAATAGAATGGTAAATTATAAATGCTTCAGTGAAATTTGGTAAATGACTGGTCTGTATTTGGGTGTCCTTAGTATGTAAAAATTTGCTTATAAAAAAGTTTCATAGATTTAGGCATTGAGCATCAATGATTGCTAATATAACACAAGAATTTTTGTCTTCCTAATGGAAGAAAATAATTTTTCCACACAAACACAAATTTTAACATAAATCTGGTTCAATTTATAGGAAATACTGATGATAAACATGTTAAATTACACCAGCAATCAGGAAAATAAAAAGTTGGCTTATTTAACAAAAAAAAAAAATTACAAGAAAGCACAAGTTGGAGGGGACATGTAAGGATTTAAAGAGACTTAGAACACATATTGATTAATGCTATCTGATAACCTTATCTGGATCCTGATTCAAAAGAATTGTCAAAAAATTATGATGTACACGAGATAATTGAAAACTTGAATAGTAACTAGATATTTGAAGACCTTAAGGAATTATTGTTAGTTTTGTTTTGTTTTGCTCTGATATTTGAATTATAGTTGTGTTTTAAAAAAAAAAGTCCTTAACTTTAAGAGATATATAGTAACATATTTATGGCTAAAATATATGAGGTTAGACATTTGCTTTAAAATAATATGGAGGGAGGGAATAAGTTGGGGTATAGATAAAACAAGACTGATCATGAAATGACAATTGTTGAAGCTTAGTGATAGAAATGTGGGAAATTGCTCAGAGGAATTATGTGAATAACATTGAAAAGAGTCTCACCATTGGAACTCAAGCAGAATTTATTTACATTAGTCTTGAGAAAAAAAAA
>NW_011888848.1:3917532-3922726 GCF_000151845.1 Pteropus vampyrus
AAGGAATTAAGCTGCATACCTCTAGTTACTTCTCTGTTCTTTCACTCTTATACATCATGTTTTGTACCTCCTCTCTCTTCAAACTCTCAGCACCTTCTCTCACATCTTCTCAGATAAAGACCTTGCTTCCTACTTCTCTGAGGGAGTTATGGCTTCAGAAAAGAATTCTCACAAACTTTCATCATCATATATACTCACTCTTGTCAGATTATCAGCCTTTTTTCTCCAATTGTAGATAAAAGGTTTGTGCCTTGGTTTGGACTAGACCTTCAAATTATGCACTAGACATCATTCCCTCCTGATTACTTAAAGATATCATCTCAGCAATTTTCCCTTCCCCCTCCTATATCATTAATTTTTTCCTTTCTTCAGGTTTACTCTGAATAGCAAATATGCTGTTCTCACTCTTATCTTAAAACACACACACACATACACACACACGCGCGCACACACACACACACACACTCACATAAATCTCTTGGCTCCATTTCCCCCTCCAATTCCTAATCCATTTTTTCTGAGCTCTTTTTATAATTAAACTTCTAGAAAAAGTTGTCTATACTCACTAATTCCAATTTCCCAAAGTAAAGCCAATATCAAAATAAAAATATTGATAACTTTAGATTAGGAAACTCTATTTCTAAGAATTTTTCCTGAAGAAATAATTGCACAAGTGTATAAAGATATATGTACATTATTCACTGCAAGTTTGTTTTCCTTACAAAAAAATTTGAAATCGCCTAATTGTCCATCAATTGAGATCAAGTTGAAAGACATATGGCAGCCATCTATCCAAGACTACATAATTACTAAAATAATTAGTCATACTATACATACTGACAAGGAAAACTTTACTACATAAATGATTTTTTACTTGCAAAACTATATATTACTTTCTGTCAAATGCATGATACAGGAATTTGAATATGTATTATAAAAATCCAAAAGAGTATATGTACATCAAAGCAAAACCTATGATTATCCCTTGGGGGTGGGATTATGGAAAAGTAACATTTTCAACTTTGCACATTCTATATTACTTAATATTTTACAATGTACATGTTATACTTTTGCTACCAGAAAAATATATACTTTTACATATTTTAAATATATAATACATCATTGAAACTTCATTGACAGACAACAGAGTAACTCAGAATTGTTTAAAAGTTGATTTCAAGTTATTACACCATTGTGTATTAGTAGACAATATGTGGAGTATTAGTACACAATAGTAGCAACTTCTAAATGAAGGAATAAAGGCAATAAAAATGGCCTATTGAAGAATGGTAATTATTTGGGAAAGGTGAATAGCTGGTAAATGTGAAGAATGTGACATTCAAGGTACTTTGTAATATTGGTGCTCAGTACACCGCGTTTTGCTTATTAAGTGTAATAATGCTTACTGAATGATTCTCGAAATGCATAAAAAATCAACACCAATCAGCTTCTGTGGTTAGGTTTTCTCTGATCACTACCAGTGGCCCATATTTTTTGTATCCCATAAAAATAAACATTCTATTTAATGATGGATATAGTAGAAATCCAAAGCTATCTGGGTACACCCTCCAAAAAAAATCACCTTTCTTCTTTTTCTTCTCTTTCATCAATCTTTGATTTAGTGACTGGGGCTAAGAATCGAGAGATAAATAATATGTGAACATGCCTTCTTGGGAATTTGAACTCTATAAAGGAGAAGCCAAACAAACAGAATAAAAAAGAAACAGAGAAAGAGATGAAATACCTTAAAATAAGGTGTCAGTTAGGGCAAAGTATTAATAGGATTTTGTATGTTAGGAGTTGGCCTCTCCTGTATTTAAGGGTAGAGATAATGTGTCATTCTTAGGCAGATCTTTATTGTGACAAAATAATGTGATTTTCCCTTAGTTATATAAGTTAGGGTTGAATGCACTTGGGGAAACTGGAGTTTGGAACTTTTCATGGAGGGCCCGGAAAGATATTGCATATAGTACAACAATGAGGAGGGCAGAGGGCAGGAGCAAAGTAGGGAATCACAAGAGGCAAGGCAGCAGGTAACCAGGTACAGAACTATGCCATGGTGCTTGGTAGACACTGTAAACTTCTATGAGTCTGGCTATTATGACACAGCAGTTGAGCTTTGAGGAAAAATGTCTGAGCCTGGATATAAACTAAAAAGCAATAACCTGGGTGCCCAACATTGGCCCTATAGTGTCTGGCCATCAAATGGACCCAAGAAGGGCATTCTGGCAGTGTATGTCAAATTGACAGAACAAGTCTTCAACTGGTGACAGTACCAGTTAATAAGAAGAAACAGCACAAGTAGCTTGGAGTGTGGACTACACAAATCTTTGGAGTCCCTGGACAACTAGTGATAAGAAAGGCTGACAGGCATTTGGAGACTTTAGGACTGATTGAAGAGTTTTCAAATAATGGCCGCAAAATGGGCAGCTGGAAAATAAGGAGATAGCAGTGGAGTGAAAAGAGTTTTGGACTATGAATCAAGAAGTCTGAGATTAAATATTACTTTCTTCATTATGTTAAATCAATTCTATAATAAGACATTAGACTGAGGTGGCTTTAGTGCCTCAGTAGCCCACTTCAACAAAGCAAACCTAAACCTGAGTTCCTCAAGGTTAAGAAATCAGAACCTAAGGACAACTTATCACAAATAGCCCACTTGGCTTTCCCAAATAAGGCAACTGCTTAAGCTACAGACCATCGAATAATTTTCTTGCTTCGCTTCTGCTTTTTCTCTATAAAAGTTTTTCCCCCAGCTCCTATAGGTAATGTACCCCTAACAACTTCCACTTTGGTACTGCCTAATTTGAAGAGATTTTTGCTCAAGTAAACAGTTAAAACATTTAATAAACTTCAGTTTATCTTTTAACAATTATCACAATGTCAGTTTTAAAGATGAGAGACTAGAAGCGCAGGAAGTTAACTGAGTCAGTCAATGATACCCAGCTTCTGAGTGTCAGGAATGGGATGTAAAGCCAAAGCACTGAGCAATTTAGCTGAGATTTCTCTACTGCATATATCCGACCACTTTCCAGATAATCTTTCTGAAATCTAACGGGCACCTTAAATTGGACTGGACAAAATAGAGCTTTGGATTCCGCCTGTGCTCCAAATTCACTTCTCCACAGGTTTTCCCAACCTCAGTTATGGTATCATCCTATCCCTTTAGTTGCTCAGGCTCCAAATTTAAGAGCCGTCCTTGATTCTTCTCTTCATCATACAACTTCATCTAATTGATTAGTAGGTTTTACAGGCTCTATCTCCAAAATATACCCTGCCATTAATAGTGTTCAACCATTATTTTTGCCCTAAATATGGCAACATCCTCTAAATTGGTCTTCTATCAGGACAAATCTTCAAATAGTGACGTTATTTACTTCTGAGAACTCTTGCCTTCTTAATAATCCATCCTCCAAATAGAAGCCAAAAGTGAACTTTCTGAGTGTAATTCAGATCATGCTATGCCTCAGTTTAGACTCCCCTAGTGCCTTCCCTTTATAACCAGGAAAAAAAAAATCTACCAGTTTTGTCCGGCGCATAAGCCCTACATGATGCAATCACTGCCAACTTGTTTGTCCTCACTCCCCTGCCTCCCCTCCCTGACCCCTTCTCCCCTTTGCTCCCTACTCTCCAGCCACATCGGCCTTTCTGCCTCCTAAGTACTTTCCATGTCAGGACCTTGGCATTTGCTTTTCCTTATGCTTGGAATGCTCTTCTCCCAGACCTCCTCCTGTCTGTATTCTGCTCATTGTTAAAGTCTAGATTCAAATGTAATTGCCAAGAGGTGACTATCTTAGTTAAAGCAACATCCTCTCTCACTCTGAATGACATTTCCACATTTTATCTTCTTAGCTCTTATCACTTCCTGAAATCTCAAGAGATTAAAAGCTCATAGAAGATGCAAACTCTGTTTTATACACCTTTATTCCACTACCTAAAATGCTGCCTGTGCATATTTGGTGTTTAATAAATATTTTTGATTGACCATTTAAATAAGTTGTTTGCATCCTAAGGTAGCAAATAGAACATGTTCTATTATTTCACTAGTGAAATAATAGAACATGTACTAGTGAAATAATAGAACATGTTCTTTCTAAATAATGGTAAATAATGAGAAAACTTTCTAAAACTAAAACCTATTGGTTTTCCACTTAGGTTGCCTGTGATTGTTCAAAAGTAGGAAAAAAAACAGTAATGCATTGTAACATATTGCTCAAATTGCTACTTAGTTTACAATCATATTGTATCTTTTGGTAAAGTCTCACAGTATCAAGAATAAGTCACAACCATATGGCAACTTTCACTAATTAAAAGGTCAGGATCTTTCCTTTCATTTCAAAGTCAGAGCCCAGAACTCTAATAAGTCTGATCATTCTTGAGACAATTCTCTGGAATTCTAAGTGAAAAACTTTGTTTACATAATGTACTTATAACAATTTACAGAAGTTAATCATTTTTTTCACACTTCATTCTCATAAAGAGTTAGGCTAAGTAAAAAGTTGCCATTTTTATTATTTTATTGAATAGAAACAAAAGAAAAGGAGTTGTTGCAGCAATTGCTGCTGTTATGAATTAAGCTAGCTCAGATTTTCAATAGGCCCTCCAGATTTTTGAGACAGCTTCCTAATCTGGATACATCATATCCTCTCTGTGTCTTCTTTATTATTCTGGTTTTCAGAGCAACTTCTACTAATGAAAATACAAGATTGTGCTTGGTAGCGGTAGGAAACGAGATGAGAAGGAAAAAGCTGCACCAAGTCTTGAAGGCCAAAAGCTCTAACCATGCTAAGAAGCTTGAACTTTACTGTGAGGGTTTATCCCTTAAGGGAGAGGGAGGAGAAGAGGTAGAAAAAGAAGAGATGGAAAAGAAAAGAAAGGTACTCTTGTTTGCCTGATTGTTTATTCTAGCTTCTATCCAGTTTTTCTTCTTTTTGCTGCCAAAATTCTCAAATAAGTCTTCTAGACTGAGATCTATGTAATAAGATGTTAAAGTAGGACATTTGCTATTTTCTCAGTTTTGTGAAGCTCTAAACTCAAGAACAAAACGTGTTGTTATCCATAAACTATAAAAAGAGATACCAGATTCTTCCTTCAGAACCAAAGAGTAATTCAGAAGAGCCAGCCTAAAAGTTAATCAGATGATTCTTCTTTAGTCTACCTTGACAATATTTTAAGGGGATGCTTGAAAATTAAT
>NW_011888848.1:3924071-3934135 GCF_000151845.1 Pteropus vampyrus
TTCTTAATAATCCATCCTCCAAATAGAAGCCAAAAGTGAACTTTCTGAGTGTAATTCAGATCATGCTATGCCTCAGTTTAGACTCCCCTAGTGCCTTCCCTTTATAACCAGGAAAAAAAAAATCTACCAGTTTTGTCCGGCGCATAAGCCCTACATGATGCAATCACTGCCAACTTGTTTGTCCTCACTCCCCTGCCTCCCCTCCCTGACCCCTTCTCCCCTTTGCTCCCTACTCTCCAGCCACATCGGCCTTTCTGCCTCCTAAGTACTTTCCATGTCAGGACCTTGGCATTTGCTTTTCCTTATGCTTGGAATGCTCTTCTCCCAGACCTCCGCCTGTCTGTATTCTGCTCATTGTTAAAGTCTAGATTCAAATGTAATTGCCAAGAGGTGACTATCTTAGTTAAAGCAACATCCTCTCTCACTCTGAATGACATTTCCACATTTTATCTTCTTAGCTCTTATCACTTCCTGAAATCTCAAGAGATTAAAAGCTCATAGAAGATGCAAACTCTGTTTTATACACCTTTATTCCACTACCTAAAATGCTGCCTGTGCATATTTGGTGTTTAATAAATATTTTTGATTGACCATTTAAATAAGTTGTTTGCATCCTAAGGTAGCAAATAGAACATGTTCTATTATTTCACTAGTGAAATAATAGAACATGTACTAGTGAAATAATAGAACATGTTCTTTCTAAATAATGGTAAATAATGAGAAAACTTTCTAAAACTAAAACCTATTGGTTTTCCACTTAGGTTGCCTGTGATTGTTCAAAAGTAGGAAAAAAAACAGTAATGCATTGTAACATATTGCTCAAATTGCTACTTAGTTTACAATCATATTGTATCTTTTGGTAAAGTCTCACAGTATCAAGAATAAGTCACAACCATATGGCAACTTTCACTAATTAAAAGGTCAGGATCTTTCCTTTCATTTCAAAGTCAGAGCCCAGAACTCTAATAAGTCTGATCATTCTTGAGACAATTCTCTGGAATTCTAAGTGAAAAACTTTGTTTACATAATGTACTTATAACAATTTACAGAAGTTAATCATTTTTTTCACACTTCATTCTCATAAAGAGTTAGGCTAAGTAAAAAGTTGCCATTTTTATTATTTTATTGAATAGAAACAAAAGAAAAGGAGTTGTTGCAGCAATTGCTGCTGTTATGAATTAAGCTAGCTCAGATTTTCAATAGGCCCTCCAGATTTTTGAGACAGCTTCCTAATCTGGATACATCATATCCTCTCTGTGTCTTCTTTATTATTCTGGTTTTCAGAGCAACTTCTACTAATGAAAATACAAGATTGTGCTTGGTAGCGGTAGGAAACGAGATGAGAAGGAAAAAGCTGCACCAAGTCTTGAAGGCCAAAAGCTCTAACCATGCTAAGAAGCTTGAACTTTACTGTGAGGGTTTATCCCTTAAGGGAGAGGGAGGAGAAGAGGTAGAAAAAGAAGAGATGGAAAAGAAAAGAAAGGTACTCTTGTTTGCCTGATTGTTTATTCTAGCTTCTATCCAGTTTTTCTTCTTTTTGCTGCCAAAATTCTCAAATAAGTCTTCTAGACTGAGATCTATGTAATAAGATGTTAAAGTAGGACATTTGCTATTTTCTGTTTTGTGAAGCTCTAAACTCAAGAACAAAACGTGTTGTTATCCATAAACTATAAAAAGAGATACCAGATTCTTCCTTCAGAACCAAAGAGTAATTCAGAAGAGCCAGCCTAAAAGTTAATCAGATGATTCTTCTTTAGTCTACCTTGACAATATTTTAAGGGGATGCTTGAAAATTAATGGAGATGGATAAGTAGGACTACTTTAGAGGAAGAATTATGAGAGACTGAATATACAAATAAGCAATGGCCAGGCCATATATGTCAAAACAACTCTGACCCACATCCTCTGCAGCAACTAGACAGGGAAGCCAAACCACAAGTTCTGTAACATCTGGCCAGAACAGTTAGGACTTGGTCAATGTTTACCAGCTTCCCAATTTTTAACCTCCACTTCTAACTCTGGACCAGACAGAAAAAGTCAAATATGTTCCTAAACTCATCATATAAGATACTCAGCTTCTAGTTAGCTCTCTTCCAGCTTCCCCATGTGCTCCAATCAGAGCACATCTAAAGCCTTTCCTTTCTTAATACTCAAAAGCTTTCCCACACTACTGCATACCTCGGAGCTATAACAAGCTCTGAATAAATAACGTCAGTTCTCATTTAGATGCTTGTCTTTATTTCAGGAGTGCTATGACATGTCTCCTCCCCTATGTGTGGTGGACAGGACAAGGATGTTTCTCCCTAACCTATAGCCAAAGGCTCTGGAGATTAACACTCTATTCAGTTCCAATGAATTTCTAAAATGGAAGCTTGCCGAAGAAACCGGTGACAGCTGAGGGAAAAAGACAGAGCTATGATGGGACAATTTGGTAGGGGAGGAATATATGCAAATATCACATTGGCCAAGTGTGGACCATTTGGGATATCTTGAAAGGGATCATCCCAAAAGGACTTCCGGGAAGGGAGTTCACCCCAACAGAAGGTCTCATAAAAACCTTCAAAACACCAAATGAGAGGAAACATCAGCTTTCTGATGAACCAAATTGCAAAGACTATACAAGCTAAATAAAAACGTTTCTGCCTTTCATTCCTTGTCCCTCCCACCTTACTAACTCTAGAAAAGCCGTGGGTAGCATAGTGAGTAGAAGAGAAAGTAACAAAATCTACTCTGTGAATTTGAATTATTTCAAATAATATTATTATTGGCTTATTATTTTTCATGCCAACATTTATTATTTTATTATTATTATTATTATTATTATTATTATTATTATTACTTTGCCAAGACTTTCTGAAAGAACTGCTGAGGAAATCACCCTCATTTTCTTTGCTGTGGCTGATGACACTCTTCTTGGTTAAATTATGAGTAAAGAAGCATTTTATAAAATATTAAAAGTTTAATATTAGAGATAAATTTGACCAGTCTGCTCTCTCCCATCGAGTTGTAGTTCTATTGCTGCACTTATTTCAACCTGTGAATCCTCTTCGAGGAGACTATAAATTTGAACGAAGCTCATTGACCACTGCTAGACCGTCCATCAGCCTCTACTGATACAAGAAGAAACGCTTTACCAGATTTCCTTTGGGGAACCTTGGACCATGTGGTCCTACAGTGCTTCTCATCTCTCTGACCTTATGCCATTCCCCAAAAGGCAGGCCTCTCCATCTTCATTTCTTCATCCTAAATTCCTTCTCCCATCTTTGTCTTTCCCAGCCGCTCTTTCCCTTCTGCCACCAGAACTCTCATAAGCATGTAACCACATCCTCTTACAAATCCAGATGTTTTACGAAACAATCTGCTTGCCTTAACTTCTCCTGGCCATATTTCACGGCTACAATCTTCCTATGGCTTTTTAAAGTTAAAAGCTCTTCATTCCCCTAGTTGCCAAAGGCCTCAGAGCTTTCTGGAGTTTTGACTACTTTTCTTTCCCCTCTTGCAGTTTTTCACCATTACACTTATACTGCTGCACTGTCCACTAATGGCCACTAGCCACATGTGGCTGTTGAGCACTTGAAATGTGGCTAGTCTGAACTGAGATGTACTATAAGCAGAAAATACACTCCAAATTTTGAAGACATAAAAAAATGTAAAGTATACCATAAAAAATTTTCATGTTGATTATATGTTGAAATGATAATGGCTTGGATATGTTGAGTTAAATCAAATATATTATTAAAATTAATTTCACATACTTCCTTTTACTTGTTTAAAAAGTGGCAATTAGAAAAATTTAAATTATGTAGCACACATTATATTTCTATTAGAAGGCTATGTGATACCATGAGGATAAGATGAAATGTTAACGCTTAAATGGGCCTCCTGAATATTTTCTTTATTTGGCAATATTTCACTTAAGTCTCTTCTGATCTAATAAAATATTACTTATCTCAATGTACAACTTTCTAAAAGTTATTTGTTAAGGACTTCTATAGAAAACAACCGGGGGAAAAAATGCATTTGAACAAGTCTGAAAGAAGTGGCTAGAAAACACAAGAATATTGGCAATTTCCATTTCAACAACTTTGGTAATATTGAGTAATTCTGGAGTTCTATCAGACACACTGCTGGTTTTCCATTAACCTAAATAACCTCCCCAAAATAAAGTGGTCAGCATACTTACAACTGTTAAATCATGACTGTCATGCACATGCTTTTCAACAAAAATTGTCAGCTTGAAAGGAAGCTAAATTCAGAGTTACTGATAAATATTAACAACTGTTAATGTGTTAAAGGTGAGACTTGAGCTTCCTTAGTGAGTTGAATATTAAAAAAGAAACTACTTAATTTTGCCTCTTAAATTTTAACTTAACATACAACATTTTTCAAGGTCTTACTTTTTTTATAGTCTGTATAGAGAAAGACTATATTTCTTCTCCCTATGAGATTTTATATTCCTTGAGATAGAAAACTGTATGTCTGAAAACTGTGAGTTTTATGTAGAGTATACTTAAGCATATTTACCACATATTTTATTTTCCAAATCTCCCTCATGGTTGAATTAGTCACTAAAAGAACATAGCTCTGACTGTCATTATATAAGAAAAAATACACCTTTAAATACATTATAATCTATATGATTGTTCTTGATTTCTCAAGAAAGAAGCAAATTTAGAACTATATGAAAAAATGTAAATTGAATTTTTTATTAAAATATTTTTTAACATCATCACGATGACTGGCTTTTTGAATGAAGTGATAAATATATAGTCTAATTCAATCCACCAAGTGCTAGATTTGGTACTGGAAATCTTATATCTGTCTTTCTAAGGAAATCCACTGTCTCTTCATTTTATTATAACTAACTTGTAATTTGTTGAATATAAACTGGTCACATTGTGCTTTATTTTCTAAAAATTACATTCTAGCTCGGCTTCCCTTTGCTCTGTGTTGCCGTTAGAAAATACTCATTTATATGTCATGATTTATGCACCTAGAACTCTGTAATTCAATTCCCTCTCTACGGTTTACCTTGTATTATTCATTTAGCAAGTATTTATCAAATTTCTACTACATGACAAGCTCTGTGCTGGAAGCTAGGAATTTAACCTTAAGCCATATTTATCGGTTAGCTCTATACATGTTTGTAGTTGATTATCTCCTCATGCCCAGCATTTTTTTTGGAGAGGATAACCAAAAGTATTTATACTTTAATTGTCAGCTTACTAAATTCATTTATTCTACTTACTAAACACACACACACACACACACACACACACACACACACACACACACATAGATGGTAAATTTGGTTAACTAAATTTACTTAAAAAAGATAAAGTGTTGCAGAAAAATCAGACCAGCGAGAAACCAAGCACCACTCAGAGAGTTGGAGAACTCAGATTTATTACGCCAGTGGTCCCAGAAGAACTAGCACTCTGAAGATCTGAGCCCCGAGCTCAGGGGTAACCTTACTTTTATAGGGCTTATCATGAAAAAACAAAGGGGATACATCTATTATCTAGACAGAACAAGCAAAGGAGAGTGTGAGTCTTCAGTTGATCTTGAGGTCACCCTGCCCTTTGGACTATGTGTCAAGCATGTCTACCGAAGCAGAGCAAAGAGCTGATTACAAGGTTAGCCATTTGAGTGGAAAATTACTCGTCAAAAAAACAATTTCACATTAAGCATGACTGAACACCTTAAACAGCAGATAAAATATATACAAATACAAGGACTCTACAAATTATTATTACATATACCTTTACATGAATTCTAAAATATTCACATTATAGGTTTGATTAATACCCTCAATATTTCTTTTGTTGTTATACAATATTTTTATTACACTTAATCTGATCTCTTCCTAAAGTTTTAGTAGTAGTATGTTTTAACAATATTCCATGGTTGGTAGTCTTTCCTGAAAGGAAAAAAAGACTTTTTCAAGCTAGCCAAGTTCACAGGATCTAGGTTATCAATCAATTAATTATTAGATACAGAATAGGGTATAGAATTTAGTTGTTTCTCCCAGGCAAATTAAAAATCAAGATAATGGTTATCAGGCTATTCCTTTTATGCTTAAATAATGTATTTTAAAAGTCTCTTTTTGTTAGCTATGTCATCTATATCTTGTCATCATAAGATAAGAAGACTGATTTTGCAAAGAACAAATTAGAACTTGCACATATTAGTAAGTATCTGTCTTTTTTGCTAACCTAAAGAGGATATGTATTTTTCAAAGAAAGTTAGTGTACCAGTTACTCATTGCTGCAAAACAAATCACCCCAAAACTCAGTGGCTTAAGATAATAATAATTTATTATTTCTCATGCACCTGCAGATAGGCCGAGCGTCAGGTGATCTAGGTTGGACTCAATTGGGATAGCACTAGTCCACGTGTCATTCATCTTCCTTGGACCAATGGACTGGTCATAACCAAGGCATAGCCTTCCCAAGGAGATAACATTATTTCTGGCTCTACTTGTATTACATTTGTTTATATTTTTTTGGCTAAAAGAAATCATGTAGTTGAACTCACAATCAAGGGAGTGGTCAAATATACTCTGCCTTGGGGAACTTCAAAGATACATGAGTAAGGACACAGAGACAGTGGGGTGAAAAATTTGGGGCCATTAATTCAATCTATCATACAGACAGTTATCACAAATGTTTTGGATTTTTCTTAGTGACAGTGTCTAGTTAACAAATACTGTGAATTAGGAACTCAGAAAAGGTTCACCTGGATGGTTCTGGCTCATTCAGTTTCTCATACAGCTGTAGTCAGATGATGGCTGGGGTTGGAACAGAGGGAGTGCTGAAGCAGATGGAGGCTGGCTGGATAGCTTGCTCTCATCACCTTACCATGTGGTCTTTCTACGTGGGTTAGTTTTGGGCCTCCTCACAGCATGGTGGCTTTAGGGCACTTGGATTGCTTACCTTAAAAGCAAGGCATTAAGAGCAAGTGATCTAGCTCATGATGTTGAAACTAGCCTCGTAAATTAAAATTATGTAACCACTTTTGCTTCTACATTCTATCAGTTACAGTGAATCACAGCCTGCCCAGGTTCAAAGGAGGAGTATTAGACTTCACTTCTTGATAGAAGATAGGCAAACTTCTAGAACATGTGGAATTAGAAACATTAGCGATGATTTTTATATTTCAAAATATATAATCTGCCACAAGGAATATAATAAGAGCAGAAAATTAGACCTGTGTCCTAGTTTGCAACTTACTAGCTATGTAACTTTACACATATTTATCTGATCTGCCAGTGTTGACCCATAGTAGGCATCACATAAATATCAAATGAATAAATGAATGGCATAGAATGACTTCTTCAGCCTCAATTTCCTCCCCTGTGTGTGATTAATAATACCTAAGGAAAGTCATGAAGAATAAATGAAATGAGAGACTTGCAGGCATTTTGAAAATTTTAAAAGGCAATCATTTATGGGTATTCTCTTTTTTTTCCAGAGCCTACAGTATTCTTTTTGGAATATTCTCAGTCATGTCAAATCTTTGGACTCTTAATAATTCTTTTTTTTTAAATAATTCTTTTTTTTAGAAAGAACCAAAGGTCATTTGGAGCAGGGAAAGGACATATGATTTCACTGGGGAATAAAGTTTTGGGGCTAAAATGCAATATAATTATATGATGAGACATATTTTAAAAGTGGCTAGTAACCTGGCCTGGACAACATTTCCAAGAAAATATTGCTAAAAGTGTTTTGGGTGAAGGTAGGGGAATCAAAATAGCTGTGTGATGGCTACAAATAAAAGATAAATACTCATTTGAATATTGGTTTTAAAATAGCATTAAATGCTATATCATCATCTTGCTTGTCCACTGTCTGAGGAAAGATTCATGTCCAGATCGGGGAAATTGAATTTTACCGATCAGTTAAAAGTAAAACCAACAGGAATTAAGTGAAATAATTATATTTATAGCTAAAGACCAACGGTAGGTTTCCAAAAGCTATAAGAAAATCACTTTAATTCAGTTACCATTCTATTCATTTTCCTAAAGTGGAATTACTTTGATATAATTTTTTACTTACATATGCTTTTTCTTTCTTTTTGTAATCTTAGAGATGATGAATGGGAAGTTTTGGGGGTATCATTTCTGAAGTTTTCTTTTACTTATAAAAAATAAATGATTTCTTAGTCACTGAAGCAAAATAATAAGAATGAAAGTGATTTCAGCAAATGGGGCTAACCATTTACCAGCATTTTCTTCCTTAAAATAGTGTTGCAGTAGTTGGTTTTCTCTAGGAAAATCTCATGCGTCTGTGATAAAGTGGATGGTACTGTGACATCAAAGCCAGGCAAGAAGAGTTTGAGTAGACTAGTTAAGTAATTTTGATATTATTTTCACTTGGAGGAAAGCTTAAGGAGAAAATGTTATAGAAGAGAAAATGTAAAAGAAAAGGATAAAAAATATAATTATATAATAAATAACATTCCACATAAGTTATATGTACATTATAATAGAATAGTTATATTTTATAAGTATACATACTAGAATTAGGTCAGAGCTTTCATCAGCATATATACTAGAATTACACACTGAATTACCATTCTGGCTGATTGCCTACCATCTTAAAATATCTCTTAAGACCACTGCATATCTATCAATTTCTTCTCAAACATGAAAGGCAGTGAACAGCTCCCAGAGATTCTTGGGTAGCTTCTGGCCCGCTTGATTTTGTGGGCTAAGCCTCAATCAGATTTCAGTTGCCCACTCTCCTTGCCCTTCTTCAAATGAGGCCAAACTCAGACCGAGATAGGTCAGACAGCCCACAGTCCATTGCCGATTGAGCTACTGGTCCATCCCGCAAATAAGGAAAATCTGTTGTTGGCATTAGCCTGAGAGACAGTTATAACCTGGACTGATCTTATATGAAAAGGGCTGATGAACACAGGACCCGTAAATCACTCTGATAAATAAAGTTGGTTTCCATATCATGGGAAGGATGTGTAATTGCTTCTTCCTTGGTCCAGGGCCACAGAAAATACAGATCCTAAGCTCTAAGAGACCTCTCCTTGGGGGGCTTCTAACCTGAAACCCAGATGGAGCTCAGGAGAGCCATTTATTACATCAAATTTATAACTAATTATGGCTACAGCCCTGATAGTCTTGATTTAAAGTATATTAATTAAGGCATACTTCTTTGTGTTACAGATATTACTATATATCTCATTTGCAATAGAAAAGTCCTTTACCTTAAATAATACAATAGTAAGTGTCCCTATGGGAAAAACTATATTTTAGATTAAGTAGCTTAGAAGATAAACTAGTTTACCTTCTAAGAATAAATCTTCAAAAAATAAGCTAATTTAGAAGTGTCATCCTCAACTACAAAGTTTGTTTATACGTGCTGCATCACACCAGGCACTGCTGAGTACTAGTTATATAATTTTGATATTTTATAATAAAACAGAAACTCTTCAATAACAGAGAAATAACTGAAACATGCTTCAACAGAGTAGCAGATACTGCTTTTCCTAATAAAATTTTTAAAAAGACATAACAACTACTTTTTTTTTAAGTACACAAACATTTTGTTTCCTTAACTGGTGCTCAAAGATATAGAACACTACTGTTTTATAGCCTCCAAATTAAAGCCCTACTCATATTCCTAATTATATTTGCAGTTTACCTTGAACTCATTCTTTCTCAGTTTCACAGTTCTTAACTCCTTTCTCTCGTCTACATCCAGTCATCATTGTCCTTCCTTTTAGACTCTCTCATCTTCTTGTGTGCTACATTTGTTCTTTCTCCACCAGGGAAATCTTTTTCTATTTCAGCTTCTCTACCTTTCCTATTTCAACATTATTCCTGCCACTCCCAATGCTTGGATTCTTCCAGGGTCCTCCTAATCAGACCCATAGATACCATACTTACACACCTCTAATTTATTGGCCACACTCCAACCAAGGTGATAGCTGTAAAACAGAAATTGAATCATGGCACTTCCTGCTTAAAATCCCTTATGGGGTTCCCATTGTATATGGGATAAATTTCAAAATTCTTAAAATACCCCATAAGGCTACATGATCTGCCT
>NW_011888848.1:3934185-3940060 GCF_000151845.1 Pteropus vampyrus
ATCCAGTCATCATTGTCCTTCCTTTTAGACTCTCTCATCTTCTTGTGTGCTACATTTGTTCTTTCTCCACCAGGGAAATCTTTTTCTATTTCAGCTTCTCTACCTTTCCTATTTCAACATTATTCCTGCCACTCCCAATGCTTGGATTCTTCCAGGGTCCTCCTAATCAGACCCATAGATACCATACTTACACACCTCTAATTTATTGGCCACACTCCAACCAAGGTGATAGCTGTAAAACAGAAATTGAATCATGGCACTTCCTGCTTAAAATCCCTTATGGGGTTCCCATTGTATATGGGATAAATTTCAAAATTCTTAAAATACCCCATAAGGCTACATGATCTGCCTACTACTGTCCTCTGCCTACTAGTGTCCATTGTGATCCACTCAGTGTGGGCCGCTTTTTGTCCTACTTTCCTCCTGTGCTTTCTTTCTGTCTAAATTTATTTGGAGGTGGAGGGATGTCATAGTCGTGGTGATTCTTAATGAGCATCTTAGGCTCATGAAAAAGAGATTGTCCACATCGGGTTTGGATGAAGCTCTGAAAATAGTGAGAGATTGGAGGGCTCAAAAAGTACTTAGCTCTATGGGAAGGCATCACTTTTGCTGGAAGATCACCTAAAGCCTTTTTTTAATTCCTAAAATAATATATGCTTACTGTAACAACAACAATTAAGAAACAACACAGAAGTAAGCATAAGTGATGTCCTTTCAGATTTTTTCTCTGCATTTATTAGCATATATGTAAACACAGGTAAGTTCTTCTCTGGACAAACAAAATTATCACTTTTCTTCCAGAAACAGCTGAACCTCAGAATAGAAGACTAAAAATTGAGTTGTATTTATGACAACCCACTGCAGAATTTTGTTTGCTTTTTTCCATGGACTGTGGAGACAGTCACATTAATCAGTCCATTTAATAGTTTAATTTTGCAACCCACCTCCACCCAGTGTGGAAATTCACCTTGGTTACTGCAAATTCTGACATACTAGTGGGGCTGCTCCTGCACGGGGGAAGCTGTTTCACATTGGGAGGGACTATTGTCCAGGAATCCCAGGACGAGCAACAGTGTAACTATACCTTCATCTACCATGGGTATTACTGGTCATTAAATTTTTGCCGAGGCAATGCACTGCAAAACAGAAAGGCTTCTTCTCATTCTGGTTTGCATTTTCCTTATTGCTGATGGATGAGCATATTTTTATATATTTATCGATAACTTGTGATTCTTCTGTGAATTGCCTATTTTTGTCTCCTACTCTTTTTATTACTGAGTTAATTTTCTTTTTATGAATCTGTAAAAGCTTTTTGTAATATCGAATGCTGTGGCGGACGCAGAGATGTGCCACCCAGATCCCCTTCAGGGAGAAGTTTTGCCTCCACGACAGGGAACACTGCTAAGAGAAAGCCTTCAACTGTCAGTCCCTTCAGGGATGGCATGAGTCTCAGAGCCACCTGCGCAAAGTCACACCCTTACCCTAGTGGCTTGCATTCAATGACTGATGTGATTGAGGAAAGATTGTAAAAGTCCAGCTGTTCTGGCTCCTTAGGGGACAATTCTAACAGGCCATTTCGTCCCTAGAATGCTTCGTGTGGTCGGCCAAAGCTGTTGCTTAGGTCTGCATCACAATTTGACTCCCCTTCAGCCGGGTTGTGAACCCTTCCTTTCCTTCCAAAGAAATCCATCCTAAGGGTACTTCCTAATAAATATTTGGTCACAGGTTCTGCTTCCCTGGAGAATCTATCATGTGGAAAATATATATTTCATATATTGTGGCAAATATCTTTCCAGGAAAGATTCCTCAAGCAAATATTGCCTCAGGATCTTTGCACATTCTCTTTTTACATTTTTCCTTTGGCTGTCTCCTACTCTCCTCTGGTATCGGCTAAAATGTCACATCCTTACTGAGGCCTTCCCTGACCTTCAATCTAAATCAAGTCTCCCTGTTATCTTCTGTCATAGCTTCTTGTATTTTCCTTCACAGCACTTATCTCGGTTTTTAATTCTATCAATAGATTTATATGATTAATTATTTAATGCCTGAATCCTGCCCCAGACTGTAAATACCATGAAGACAATCTATTTTCATCATTCTATATCTAGTTACTATCATAGTTCCTGATACTAAAATGTGATAGCACATTTTAAATAAATATTAGTTAAATAAGTAAAGGAATGAATAAAGGAGAGAAATGGATGAGTTTTCTTTATAAAAATGTGATTTCCAAATAAGGAAAACTTCTCAGCTACTGAGTTTGTAACATAAGCATCACCAGCTGAAATTGTGAAACCATTCTGCAATTTTTTTTGACTCCCTGAAATTCTTTTGCTGTGTGGGCATGAAGATTGATGTAAAATAATCCTGTCCATGTGTTCTTGCAATGCATTGCTTGCATATACTTCAAGGAATTGTCTTTGGAACCTAGAATTCTTTTGAATCCAATTTGAAAACCATTATTCCATGTAATTAGCATAGAATAAAAGAGAGAAAAAAAAGGAAATTCTATGGTTAAACCACTTAAAAACAAAATTAATTCCTACTGCTCAAAGCCTAAAGGGAAAAATCTAGAAAGTGGGCAGAGAAAATGCGTTGTCTCATTAGATTTTGTTCAGGACCTATTATTACCAATTTACTAGCTCCTTGAATTGGATTAGAGTATTACCATGATTACTATATTTATAATATTACAAGGGATTTATAATGTGTCATTTGGAGCTGAAATTTCTCATGATTATTTTAGCCTAGAAGCAGTAATAATACTTAATCAAGCAAACTTTCTATTTTTTTATGCCATTTAACAATGTGTAGTTAAATCACATGTGATTCTTGTATGATGTATAAATTTTATTACGTTCAATTTAGTAACTGAAAGCTTAAAATCAAATGTATTCTGCACATCACTGGGACTTGGTTAAAAAAAACTTGATTGTCTTCTTTTCTATTGTTAAGAGGTAGGTATATGGGCCTTAGGACATGGGCTTATTTTCACATTTATAGAATCATTCAGAAAAATAATTTCTACATGCTGAAAACAATTTTGTTTTTGTCCAGACAAATGGTGCTGAAACTAATTTCTCATCTTTCAACCAATTATGTCTCTGTTTGCTATGTGTGAATTTGCTTCTTGGACCTTTCCCCTCCCCACCCCCTGCCCCCATCAAAACTTGATTTTTAAAACAGGAAAGAAAACCTTAAAAAAAGGTAGAGGACAGAAAGATATCTGCTCTTAAATCATAAGAGTCTTAAAGAGAAATCCAAGGGCAAAGGAGAAAGAATATAAACCCCTTCCCCTTACTAGATGTTTGCCACCAAGAGTTCTGGGGTAGAAATTAGGGAGTCAGTGAATTTGGATTTTAAAAAAGATTACATCTTTATTTTCATTTACTTCAAACTAAAATTTAGCATTTATGAATGTAAGCAGCAAACTCTACAGTAGTGTTAGTAGCTTCAATGATTTTTGTCTTCAATAGAAATGGTATATACTTGTTATATCATTTTCCCAATGTTGCAGATACCTCTAAATATCATTTACTGCCATCGCTACTTCAAAATTATGTTAGTTATTAGATCTGCTGCTAGATCTAGTCACTTAATGCCTCAGTGAAGAAGCGAGTATGTTATTAGATCACGTTTTTAAAAATATTTTTAAAATATATTTCAATATAATTGGTTTACTCTTTATGTATTTTGTTTTATGCATTTATAAACATTTTGAGAAGAGTGTCATAGGCTTTGAAAGGCTGCTAAGGAAGTTAATGTAACAAAAATGGCCAGGAACCCCTAAGACAATTATTTTTGAACTTATTACAATTAATTTTCCCTCTTTTAAAACACTGAGGTGAAATTCACCTAACATGCAATTACCTATTTTGGAGTGTACAGTTCTGTGGCATCTAGTGCAGTCTCAATATCATATAACCGCTACCTGTCTAGTTTCAAAACATTTTCATCCTCCCAGAAGAACACCCCATACCCTTTAAGTAATCGCTCCCCATTCCTCCTCCTCCTCTTGCCATGACAGCCACTAATCTATTTTCTGTCTCTATAAATTTGCCCATTCTAGATATGTCATCTAAAAGGAATCATACAACATAGGCTCTTTTGTGTCTGGCATCTTTCACTAAGCATAATGCCTTTGATGTCCACCCAAATTGTAGAATATATCAGAACTTCACTTCTTTTTATGGCTGACTAATATTCCATTGTATTTATATACCACAATTTGTTTATCCAGCTGAAAAACAGGAAGACGAACAACCTAATTAAACAATGGGCAATGAACTTGAATAGACATTTTTCCAAAGAAGATATAGAAATAACCAAAAAACACAAGAAAAGATGATTAACTTCATTGATCATTGAGGAAATACAAATAAAAACCAGAATAAGATGCCAATATACACACCCGGTAGGATGGCAATAATAATTTTTTTAAATAACGAGTATTAACAAGGATGTGGAGCAATAGGAACACTTGTACATTGTGGTGGGAATGTAAAATGGTGCAGTTGTTGTGGGACACAGTTTGATGGTTCCTCAAAGAGTTAAACATAGAATTGCCATATGACCCAGGAAAAGTGAAAACATGTCTACATAGAAAGTTATGTGTGAATGTTTATAGCAGTATTATTTATAATAGCCAAAAGATGGAAACCATCCAAATGTCTATCGGTGGGTGAATGGATAAATTAAACTTCCCTTTTATTAAGAAATCATTTGTAACAACATCTTTACTCTCCTGAAATGAAGTTGGTAGATAATAAAAGCTATTACACTGATAATTTTCAAAAACTCAATGTAATGCCCTTACTATCATATTAAGAAGACATAAAAAAGTGATTTATAATAAAATTATATATATTTTAATATGCAAATTCTCAGGCACCAGAACTCAAGACATATGAAGTAGTCATATGTTTGTATTCATATTAAGAATCACCATTAATTAAGAGCTATAAATATGGACTGATGCTATTAAAGACTCAAATACCATAAGCATATTAAAACAATGCAAAAAGTACTTCATGTTATATACAAAACGGAATTAGTTTTTTGGCTGAGACCATTTTTAAAATACAGGTTATTCACCTACACAAATGTCTGATGTGACATTTGACAGCAATGAAGTACACAGGACAACACTTTCTCCTGTAGGTCTGTCTTAAGTGTTGTAAGATGTACAGCGTCCCTGACCCCTACTCCCCAAATTGCAGTAATGCTCCTCAATTATTGTGACATCAGAAAACACCCTGCCAATTTTAAAAATGCCTCCTTGGGGACAGTAGTGTTCTTTGAGGACATGTGACCCAAGGTTTACTCCCTGAATCTTGAAATTAAATGCATATCTGTATTCTATGATAAAGTGTTCAAAAATATGTGTAACTCTCATATATCTGAACTGCACAGAGGCCGATCTCAGTATATTACAGCTTCCTGAAAACAGAAGTCTATCTCCAGAAGTGTCGATGAATAGTATAGATATCCCAGTAACCTTCAAAGGAAGTCTTAGGAAAGAGTTACATTTCATCATATACAGCAGAACTTTTTAAAAATCCATTTCAAATCTCTCTGCTCTCTTTACAAAGTCCTTCTCTCTCTCCAAATATCTATTTTTCAGTTTTCCCAGCCAGGCTGGCTTCAGAGCTTTGCACAGCTCTCTCTATATCTTTCACTCTAACACACTCCACCAAACAGAACAAACATGACACAAAATCTGGTGACTAAATTTTCTGATCCCTCCCTCCAGACAGATGCAGGCTCTTCAAAGAGTTATCTCGGTATTTGTCCTTTGTTGCTATATGGTAGAACAAGGCATTTTGGCACCTGGGATTTTGTTTTTAAGGCTTCTGAGCTTTAGGAAAAGACTTAC
>NW_011888848.1:3940110-3950820 GCF_000151845.1 Pteropus vampyrus
GTCGATGAATAGTATAGATATCCCAGTAACCTTCAAAGGAAGTCTTAGGAAAGAGTTACATTTCATCATATACAGCAGAACTTTTTAAAAATCCATTTCAAATCTCTCTGCTCTCTTTACAAAGTCCTTCTCTCTCTCCAAATATCTATTTTTCAGTTTTCCCAGCCAGGCTGGCTTCAGAGCTTTGCACAGCTCTCTCTATATCTTTCACTCTAACACACTCCACCAAACAGAACAAACATGACACAAAATCTGGTGACTAAATTTTCTGATCCCTCCCTCCAGACAGATGCAGGCTCTTCAAAGAGTTATCTCGGTATTTGTCCTTTGTTGCTATATGGTAGAACAAGGCATTTTGGCACCTGGGATTTTGTTTTTAAGGCTTCTGAGCTTTAGGAAAAGACTTACAGAGATACATGAGCCCCCGATGGGCATGTGCAGAGCAGCCTCTGCCTCCTCCTAAGTCCTCCCTTGTTCTGATAGTGAAAGTGGTCACATGTGGACACCCCTCAGTGCCTTCCTCCAACGAGCTGCTTAAAAACTACTTTAAAACAAATCGACTTGTTCTCATGGACTCTTCTGATAGTGAAAAGTTAGAAAAAGAACTCTGAAACAATGTTACTCCGTAAAATAAAACGAAATTCACAATTTGCTGATATAGAGTAATTTCGCCATCCTAAAAATGTGTGCTCTGTCTATTCATCCCTCTCCCTACCCTCAACCCATGGCCACTACTGAAATTTTTACTCTCTCCATACATATGTCTTTTCCAGAATTCATGTAGTTGGCATGATGCAGTATTTAGCCTTTTCAAATTGGTTTATTTCACTTAGTAATATGCATTTAAAGTTTCTGCATGTCTTTTCATGGCTTTATTGCTCATTTTCTTTTTAGCACTGAGTAAAATTCCATTGTCTGGATGGACCACAGTTTGTTTATTCACCCATTCACCTACCGAAGCACATCTTGGTTCCTTCTCAGTTTAGATTTTTATAAATAAAGCTACTATAAACATACACATGCAAGTTTTTGTGTGGACATATATTTTCACATCATTTTGGTAAATACCAATGAGCATGATTGCTGGATTGTGTGGTTAAGAATACGTTGTTTGGTTATATAAAAAATGCCAAACTTTCTCCCAAAGTGGCTGTAGCATTTTTCATTTCCATCAGCAATCAATGAGAATTCTTGTTGTTTCACATCCTCAAAGCATTTGGTGGTGTCAGTGCTTTGGATTTTAGCCATTCAGATAGGTGTGTATGTTAGTGTTGTCTTAATTTGCAATTCCCTAATGACATAGGATAGTGAAGATCTTTTCATATGCTTATTTGCCATTTGTATATCTTCTTTGGTCAGGGATATGTTCAGATCTTTTCCCCATTTTTTAATTGGGTTATTTGTTTTCTTATTGTCAAGTTTTTAGAGTTCTTTGTGGATTTTTGATACAAATCCTTTATTAAAAATATGTGTTCTGCAAAAATTTTCTGCTGGTCTGCTTAATATTTCAACTAAAATTCTCCTGTAATACCATATTAGTTGGCTTTTAGAGTTGAATTTATTACATATTTTTTCTTACTAATATAAATAACTTTTTACTTTAAATGCTTCATAAGTAATAGTTCATCTAATATTTCCACAACAGCTTTGAATTAAATTATACAAGTTGTAAATAGGGAGCCTTCAATCATAAAATATTTTCTTATGAAAGAAGAAAAAAATAAGATTAGAATTAAGTTCACCTGGGAGAAACAGAAAACAAAAACAAAAAAAAAGAATTTTAATGGTGTACATAAAATATATGTTTATTTCTCTCTCATGTCCAGAGGTATGTAATCTAGAGATATATGTAAGGCAGCTCTGCTCCACAGAATCCTCTGGGATGCAAGCATCTTTCAGCTCAGAGCTCCATTCACCAAGAGGATGGCCCTATCTTCATGGGCAAGGTAGCATCCAAGTTCCAGGAGGCAGAATGCAAGGAATGATGAAGAGAAAGAGGTAAAAGGTGAGTTAATTGCCACCCTGCTCCCCCCACCACCGCAGCTTTACTGAGATATCAGTGACATAATATTGCATAAGTTTAAGATATACGATGTGATCATTTGATACACATATATATTGCAAAATTATTATCCTGAGGTTAGTTAACACCTCCATCACCTGACATAATTACCATTTTTTTGTATGATAAGAACTTTTAAGAACTACTTTCTTAGCATTTTTCAAGTATACAATACAGTATCATTAACTACAGTCACCGTACTATACATTACATCCCTAAAACTTATTTATCTTATAACTGGAAGTTTGTGCCATTTGATCAGCATCTTCCCATTTCCCCACCTTCCAGACCCTGACAACCACCATTCCTTCTGCTTCTAAGAGTTCATTTTATTTTTTTAGTATTCCACATATAAGTGAAGTCATACAGTATTTGTCTTTCTCAGTCTGACTTAATTTCACTTAGCATAATACCCTCAAAGTCAATCCACCTTTTTGCAAATGGTAAGATTTTCTTCTTTCTTTTGTCTGGATAATATTCCATTGTGATGGGCTTTAATTACATGGCCACACCTATTGCAAGGGAAGCTGAAAGAACAGATTTTATTGGGGCAGCTAAAACTTCTTTTGCTATCAGTGATGGCGAGTATTGATATTGGGGGACAATTAGTAAGCTCTGCACCCAAAAACTTATAATAATCTCTTTGCAGTTTTTCTCATTACTTTGTTTTCTTTTTTTAAACCCATTTTTTAATAAGGTTGTGTTTTGATTTTTGAGTTTTAAGAATTCTTTGTATATTTTGATAAAAGACTTTATGAGATGTGTCTGTTTTGTACTGGTCTCAGCCTATCTATAACCAACGTTGTGGCTGGAGCAGCTCTTGTAGTTCTTATTATGATTGCAAGGCGCCCTTCAGCAATAACCATCAGGAAACTTTGAAAAGATACAGGTTTATTACTTACAAGACCTAGAAATTACATAGCACATCTGGGGCAACACAGTGAGGTTTCAGGGTGGAGGAGAGTGAGAGGTGGGGGGTGGGGGAGAGAGAGAATGCACACTCCCACGCATGGTCACAGACCTAGTGTTCTGCTTTTATTGGGGTTGAAGGTGGGGTACTGGGTTTTTTGAGCTCACTCTTTACTGGTGAATTTAAAACATAAGAATGGGAATTTAAAGCAGGGGAAGACAAAACGAACAAGTGGCCCAAATGGTCAGTTATTGAAATCAACTAAGATCTCTAAAACAAAGGAGCCTTGTAGGGGGTGGTGAGGAGGCTCTTTCTCTGATTGTGTGCCTGGCAATGTATCTTTCTGAGGTAGCCAGTTTTGAAATAGAATAACTATTTGAAGCAATCAAAACTTAAGTCAGACACTTGCATTATACAAAGGAAAAAAAAATAATATCAGGACTTACACTCTAATGTCTTTTGCAAATCTTTTTTCTCAGTCTCTGGTTTGTCTTACTCTCTTGGGGTATCATTGCTTTTACTAAGGAAAATAAATTCATTATACATTTTGTAATACAATATTTCAATATGTAAAGTGAGCAGATAAAGCTTCTATTGTTTTGATGCTTTGTTATGATGATAAATTTCTCAATAGAATAATAGTCTTTAAATGAGAAATGATAGAATTTTGACATGTATTTAGAAGGAAAAATGTGACTGACAAAAAATGGATAAACATGAGCTTTAGATAACATTTAGAAATATTTTTGGAACATTTATTTGATAATATGACAAATATTTTAAATGTTTGATAACATGAAAATATTTTTACAGTTCTCTTATTAAAGCATTAAAAAGGAGAGTGAAATATCACAATCTGTGTGTCCCTAAATAGGTAAATTAGAAAACGTTCAAAACTGTTTTAAAATTCTCATTACTTTTATTAAATACTGCTATATTTCATGGCCCGGCCCCATAAGCTAGCTATTGGTTGGCAAGTATGAGCAATGACAACTAGAAAAATGTTTAGTTTTCTTACCTACTTATGTTGTAGGTAAGAATAAGAATTCATTTTTGAAACACAAACTGCTTTTATTAAAGTTAACACATAAATGACTACTCCACAATTATAAGATTCTTTTATTTCCTATTAGGATAATCCAGCATTTCAGAAAATTGCTACTATACCCATGATAAGTTTTGTGTTATGCTTCCCAATGCTAAAAGCAGAAACCAGACTGGGATTTTCTCATTATCTATTTTTTTTTTTCTATCTCCAATTCCCATCCCCACCTCAGTTTCATAGTTGTAGGAGTCACTGGGAGGTGGCACTTTAATGTAGGACTTTTTTGCGTTCACTGTAAGCCTCTGTAAGGATGGCCTTAGCTGCTTTGCCCAAATCATTGCCCTCTCAAGGGAAGCTGGCATCCAGTCACTGGGGTTATAGAGTTCTCGGGATTTGAGCCCTTGCTTTTTTACCTTCACTTTCACATACTGGTCCCAAGGGTACAACCTAATGCACTGGTCTCTGGTTCCAAAAAGTTTGGGGACCTCCGATTTATATATCAGTTTTCCTGAGTTATTAGTTTATAAAATCAATTTTATATTCAAGAATTTCTGGTGGTTTAGTATTTTGTAAATACTGAAAATGTTATTTAACAGTTTCATGTGTATTTGTCTTTACTCTCCAACATATTTGTTGAAATATAATTAAATATTGTGTAATACATATTACTCTCAGAAATTTATATTTTAAAAATTTAAAGAGCCTAACCTGGTTTACCTATTGCTTCTTATCATCTAAATTACACAGTCTTAATTCTGATTCTCAAATATTTCAGTAAATTGTAGTGAATGAAGGATGGGGATTTAAGTGATTAATAAATGAAAACAATAAAATTAATTGTTTCCTTTACCGAATGTCTGATAAACTTGGTAACATTTTAAAATGTGATTTACAAAATAACAAATAAGTGTCAATATTTTGTTTTAAGTAAATGTTTCATATCTTAAAAATGCTAAATATTATTATTGTTTTCTTCAAATCAGGATGCACGTAACTTGTTAGCAGTTACCAATAAAATAAAAGATATGTTGCCAGAGTTAAGGAAAGCTGTCGGCAAGGAGAGTCCTCAGAAGTATATGCTGGATTCTCTCAGTGGATAGCTGCGAGAGTTAGAAAACAGAGAATGCTGTTAATATGAGGAAGAATTCTCTGGGGAAAATGCTTCTCTTCACTATTTCCCAAAGATGGCATTGTTCTGCATGCCATGAAGCATTAAAGTGTCTGAAAAATCAGACGCCTGGAATGTCTGATTTTATTCTAAGAATCTGTAAGCTCTAAAAACATTAGAATCAGCCCACAACTTTATTTCAACAAGATTTTGTCTTTTTGAACCATCTAACTTCAAAGGTTACAAGAACACTTAAGCTTTTTTGTTTTATAGGGAAACAGTAAAATTATATAGCTACTGTGATTTATGCACAAAAGAAATTTCCCTCCCTTTTTGTATGGAAAGTCTGCTTTATAATTTAGCCTAATCAACTTGACACGTTATAAAGCCACCACTGTTGACAAAACATTTTAGAATCTACAATGTTAGTAAAGTCTAAGTGGTTGCCGACAATGTCTCCTAGAGAGCTTTCTGGAACTTGGGTAGACTAGTCTCCTAATTTAAACTGTCACAAAATAATTGGAAATGCTGAAATAATTAGAGATACCAGGTGCCTAGTATGGAAGAATCTGAATCCTGTTGACAATTGGAGTAGAAATATGGAGACTTCTCAGAGACCTTTTTAAGGAAGTTGCATGATAAGGAAAGAAAATGACATTTGTAGCAGACTGCTGACTGTTCTCCAGTATTCATTTCCCCTTTATTCTATTGTAGTATGGCTCCTAATTTTTATCTGGGCCTGTAACCCTCCAGAAAACAGGCTGTTAGTTTACAGTTTATAGTTAGTTGTGGCCAGTAGATTAAGTGCTACTCATTGGGATGCAAGTAGAAGTGGTGTATGCAATTTCTTGGATGTGTTCTTAGAGGAAGAGACAGAACCTTATTATTATTTTCTTCTTTTTTGCTAAGTGGAGTGAGGCTGTTATAGTTGGAGCTGTAGCAGTCGTACTAAACTATGAGGGTTATCTTAGCAAAGGAGATCAAGCAATAAGAAATAACTTGGCTCCCTCATATGGGAGAGCCCTGTGTTACCTACCACCAAACATTTCTGTTGATGAAAATCCTGACCATTGCCTAGGTAAAAGTACTATTGTCTATATGTAAAGTTACATGATGGCTATAGAGTTATCTTGGTCAGATTTCAGCTTTCAGATTGTTGTGAGTAAAGGTTATAATTAATTTGTTAAAATTTTGTCTATTTTGTTAATATTAATAACCAGAGGATGTAGTTTGTAGCCGTGGAACAGAGAGAGAGAGGTTAACTAGTTCGGACTAAGATCAGATCTATAATGGTGGCTTAATCACTATAAATTAGTTAATATAATCTAATAAAGACGTTTGTCTTGTAAGACAATATTTTGAGTAAAACTATATTTTCGTGAATTTATGTACTCATTGTGCTTATTAACATTGTTTTTATTAGAGTATTTTAAGAAATTATTATTTTAAAAATGCTTCTCTTTTAATTAAAACCATCTCACTTAGGTTTTACAAAGACCGTAAGTGCACCTTTTTCATCCTTCTGTAGAATTGCTTTTACTTTTATAAAATAACTGAAATATTTAACTTTCTTTAAAAGTTTTAATTTCTAATTTAAAAAAATCTTACGTACTACTCTCTTCAGATTCTCTCATGATTTATTGAGAATTGACCTTCATGTTTGACAACAAGGAGGTCTTTGTTGACCCTGAGAAGGTGAAGGAAGTCTTTAGGACTGAGATGAGGGAAGAATATGAAGAAGTGAAGGTAGTGCCTATGGACAGTTCTTTCCACGAGTTTTTCTGGAAAACTGGTAACCAGAATTCATATGCTAATGAGACAGATTTGGTAGAGGGGGGAGTTCCAGGAGCAATTTAACTCAACAACAAAGGTGCCATTATTATATGCAAGGTATGGTGTTACATCCTGCAAGGATACTAAATCTTAAGTCCTAAATGCTTGGCACTTTAACAATCTGGTGATCTGGTCAAGCTGAAATAGGGAATATGTTAGGTTCACAAAAACAGTACTAAGTGCTATTGTAGAAGTGAACATGTAAGAAAAAGGAAGGGTGAATCCCCTTTACTTGGGTTAAGTAGGAAAAGGATTCATGGAGGATATGGATCTTGTTTATTGTATTGTTTTGCTCTATTTGTCAGAGTCAAGTCTCATAAGGAGGACTGATCACTGTTTTATAATGACGTTTTTGTGTGTGCATGCTTGTCGCCTACATTGGGCAGTGCCTGGCGCAGAATAACCACTCTATATCACTATAATAATATTACGAATATTAAATGTTGACTGGTTGAGTAAATAAATGAATGCATGTATGCATTAATAAGTGACAGGGTGCTCCTCAAGGGCGGTGGACCTGTCTTGCTCATTTTTGAACCCTCGCTGCAGGAACACTGTGCATTCCTGGTAATTCGCGGAGCTCTCTGCTTCTCCCATCAGTCTTCAGACCGCTGGGGCGGGGATCTAGATTCCGGGCCAGGAGTGACGACTCCGGGCGGTAGGGGGCGCCGGCGAGCGGCCGGGCCGGGCCGGCACCACCCCACACGAAGCCGTACTGCTACCGGCGCCATGCGCGCGCTGCTGCCGCTGCTGCGCACGGGCTGGGGCTGGGGCTGGCGCGCGGGCTCCATCGTCGCTGCCCGCCTGCCAAGGCGAGTGAGCGCAGGGGCCGTGCCGGGCCGCGCCATGGCCCTGTACCGCACGGAGGAGCGCGGCCAGCCCCACTCGCCCGATTACCGCGTCTTCCTCAGTAAGTAGCTCGTGGGGCCCAGCCGCGCGGAGCGCTGGAGGCGGCTCGGGAGGGACCTGTGCCGCCCGTGCGGCCTCCTTTTCCCGCTCGGGCCCATTCGCTGGGCCGCGCGGGCCCGGCCACCTTCCCGCACGCGGGGATCCGCGCCACTGGTCCTGCTAGCGAGAGGAGCATTGGCCTTAGCCCCCAAAGGCGGAGCACAGACGCTGGGCGGCAGGTGGTGCGGTTTCGCCCTGGGGGCGGTCAACCGCCCTCCGTGAGCCGCGCGGGGTGCGCATTGGAGTGCGTGGTCACCCCGCTGCGGCCCCGCAACCTTTAGCCGAGCGCCGGCCGCAGTTCTGGGTTTACGTAGCTGAAATATGAAAGGGAAGACGCAGAGCCCGCCCTCCAGCCGGCCTCGGTGCGCGCCAGCAGTGCTCCTCCTTGTGAGGGCTGCCTGCAGTTGGAGGGGCAAGCCGAACTTTGCAGATGTCCAGTCCAGCGCTTCTTCGTCGGGGGAACTGATGAAAGATCTCCCAGAATCATGAATTTACACTCACAGTTTACACCTTGAACGCGAGCCACGATCAAGAGCCTCTTTGGCTCCAGGGTAGCACCTCCTCCCCCCCTCCCCCTCGCCCCAAATTAACCCAGCTCAGAGAGCAAAAGACTTTCAGGGCCCTGACTTGGCCTACTAAGACAGGAAAAGACTCGGGTCTCTCGTTTTTCTTTGCACCCAGATATTTCACTGTGGAGTTAGCTATAACCTGAAAATAAAGAGAGTTGGTTGAGTTACCTTCAAGCTTCATTGACTTCAGAACCCCGAGGGGAGTAGTTCCTTTTTTTTTGTAAAGTTGGCTTTCAGCATCGCCCACGTACCTGTTGGGAACACCAGCCTGGAAGCTTTCAGATCTGAGTTCGAATGCTGGATTCTTCAAGTCTTAGCTTTCACCTGGACAAGTTTCTTAACTTGCTAAGCCTTGGTTTTTCTCATCTGTAAAATAAGGTCGTAGGAATTACATGACACAGTGTATGTAAAGTGATTAGTCATGGCGTAGAATATAAATTACTATTATTACTAATCATTGATATCTGTAATTTATAAAATGTTTACACATATTCGGCCTGAGCTTAGAGTCGAGGAGTATTTTATGGGAGAGAAAAATTGAGCTTGCCTAAAGCCTGATTATAAAGCAATTGGTACTAAAATTCCCATTTTCTTCAAAATCGGTTGCTTTTCCCCTCTGCTATATATTCTTTTTCATTTTTGTTTGGTTAAGACTGATCAGGTGGACAGGAACCCTTAATTTTAACAGGAAGTCCCAAATTTCTGAATGAATTGTGTTCCAGAACTTACAACGTGATGATTATTGGTGTTTTTCCATAGAAACAGTGTTATAAAATGGCAGTTAGGCTTTTAAGTAAATAAAAGCATATTTATGGAAGATGTGGTGAAAGTAGTCTAGATTTGCAGTAAGTACAGTAATTAATAATAGATAAAGAATAAATATTTATTAAATGTGCTTGGCACTGTTAGGCGTGGGTGGCGTTGAGGACATTTAGTTATGGCCCTGCCCTCAAAGGATTCTTAATATCAACATAATTAGTTAAGGAAAATATAAATACACTGAAAAATATTTTTTTTTGAATGTTCGTTAAGAAAAAACAGTCTTGAGGAGCCTGGAGCATACGGTGTAGCTAACAAGCACTAGCTTTGGAATGGGGAGTCCTAGGCCTTAATCCTGGCTCTGCCATGAACTCTCACTGAGTGCTGTTGGGCAGGTGATTGCTCTATGTCTTTCTCACAGGACCTGTGTGTTCAGCTGTAAAATGAAGCAATTGGGCTAGCAGTGATCTTTTCAAGGTCCTTCTCAGTGCTCATATTCTTTGAAGGCATTGAATGAATAATAGATATTCTAATAATCTTTATTGAGGTATGGCCTCTATTAGGGCATTTTTGAGGTTCTGTTGTGTATTGGCCTCTTACTGTGGCTTGTTTCTTTAACTGTAAGTGTATTTCAGATTCATGTTTTCTGTAATTAGAAAGCCACGAATAAAATGTTTTTCATTATTATTATTATTATTTTTTTACTCAGTTGGGATAAACAGCAGGAAAGAAGAAAAAAGATCTTACTGAAGTGAATGGGCAAGAATTGGAAGAAAGGGGAGTGTGGTTTTGGAGAGGGACAGGATGGTGAGATAGTAATTAGAAGATATGTTGGGTTAAATAATTCCTGAACTAAACACCAGATGGCATCTTTGGCCCAGGACTGTTTACTACATGCTGGAAAGGGTAGGACAAAGTAAAACGAAGCTCCTTTAGGATAAAAGAGTAAGGGGAAACTGAAAAATTGCTCTTTATAAAGGTGGTCACAAATTGGATATTTTTAACTCTGTCAGTATCTGTATGAAATACTAGAGTGTGGTTCTACCTCATACCTCGCTTCAACGAAAATCGGGAGTATAGCACTACTTGGCTGAAAAGTGGTGTTCAGCATTACTAAAGTGGAATCATTTCCCACATTTCCAAATATATCCCAATATATGTTTCTGAAATTCTAGTGCAGTGGGAGGTAGACTGTTTTAGAGCTTCGTGTCTATCAATGGTTTCTCTCTGCTGCCATTCAGAAGAATCAAAATAAATGATTGATGTAATACTTTTTTTGCCTTTTAATTGGTGTTGAATTTTGTAGAAATAGTGTTGAAGTGAGAAGACAAGATGATACAGGAGCAAAGAGCAGCCTGGTGGAATTATTAGGCCTCCTCGGTACCAGCCCTGGCCCTGTTAGGAACTTTCTGTGTGGCCTTGAGTGAGTCCTTTGACCTCTCTCTACCTCATTTTATTAAATCATAGAAAGAAGAG
>NW_011888848.1:3952220-4000013 GCF_000151845.1 Pteropus vampyrus
TTTCAGTAATGGTATTTGGCATACATGAGTCTGTTTGGTATATATACATAAAATCAAATATAGGTTTCTCATTCTATTCAGTTTTATCACTTGCTAATAAAAGTAATAAACTTCCATCAACTCGTTATGAGAGAAAACAGATAACTTAAAAATGATAGAATGAACTCTCATTTCAGTCCAGTTAAAGGGATAGTTTTGACACCATTTGACAATATCCAGCATATGTTAGTGGGCCTGCTAGAATTCATTAGACTGTGCCTGGTAATGCAGCCTGGTTTTTGACAAGAGTGAATTCCTAGATGAGATGGCGGGGGGACTACAGTTGTTTATCTTATCTCCCTTCTAAAAAATATCCCATCAAGGTAATAGTAAGTGAATAAAAAAGATAACGCTAAAACAACAAATAAGGAGCCATCAGAGGTGGCGATGTCACAATCTTTATAAAAGATGAAAAACAGATGAACATTTGGTTATTGATGAAGCAGTGTGGGGAAAGTCCCAGCTTAAGCATATAGTTCACTTTAGGAAGAAGCTGAACTGCTTTGCAAACCTCAGGTTGTGGACGGGTTGATGTTATGGGGGAGAGGGTGAGAGTGATGTGGAGCTTAACCCAGATGAATTAATTTAAGTTTTATTATGACATAGCCACAGATGTTTACCATGCAGTCCTGGCACTGGAGGAAAGGGCTAGTTCCTTCTATAGAAAGCAAAGAAACTGTTTGAGGGGAAGTCAGCCCGATGTTGCTGCCCTGGCAGAGCTGTCTGCATTCTGGCACATAGGAAATCCCCCAGAGTGGCACTGAGCTTCCTACCTGTACCCGTCCACAGGAAGCTGGCTCTTCAACACGCCTCTTCCATGAACACATCAGTTTTTCTACTCTTTTATTATTAAAGATAAACCAAATAGTCAAAGATCACCTTCAGTCAGGGTTTCATCACTGCTGCTCTACCAAACTGCGTTTGTCAAGGCCACAGGTGACCTCCATTCAACAAATTTAATGATGAACTTTAAGTTCTTATCTCACATGACCTCAGCAGGACTTTTCACAGTGGATCAGTTTCTCTCCTTGAAACACTTTTTTTTAATTTCTTTTTGTCTCTGTGACTACCCTTTCTCTTAGTTATCCTATTTTAATGGCTTCTCCTTCAGCAGTCTCTCCTCCCGGATCCTTCTATATTTCTGAACTCTAACCTTTGAAATGCTCCAGGGCTCAGTCCTTTGCACACTTCTCTCTCCTGGGCAGAGGATGGCAAACCTTTTTAGTAAAGGGTCAGATAGTAGATATTTTAGGCCCTATCGGTAGGCCGTACAGTTTCTGTCACAACTACTCAACTCTGTTATTGTAGTGCAAAGCAACCAGATTGTAAAAGTATGGGTACAGCTGTGTCTCAACAAAACTTTATTTTGTCTCAACAAAAATAAAAGAGGCCATGGGCTGGATTTGGCCGAAAAACCAGTTTGCTGACTGTTTTTATAACTCTTGGTTATCCTATCAAGCCCCGTAGCTTTAGATACCATCTGTGGTATCTATGCTTCCCAGATTTGTAACATCATTCCCAGTATCTTCTTGAACTCAGAATTTACACACCCAGCGTTCCATTCTGTATTCACACTTAAATGTCTATGAAGCATCTCAAGGTCAATATGTACAAATCAGAAATCCTCACCCTGCTCCCCCCCCACACCTGCCAATAACCTAGGAATCGTTCTTATTGCCTCTCTTACTCTTAACCCACATCTAGTTCATTAGTCTCTCCCTTCAGCTCTGCGTTTAAATGTGTCCAGAAGGCAATTACCTCTCTCCACTTCCACCGCTGCCACTTCATCCATGTCACCATCATCTTTCACTTGACCAGTAGCCTCCTGATTCTTTACCCTGCTTTCACCCTTGTCCCCCTGTAGTCTGCTTTCCACATAGAAGTCTTCTTGTTTTAAAATGTTAAGTCATATCATGTCCACACACACCACTCAAAACCCCAGTGGCTTTCCATTTCATTCATAATTTTAAATATTTACCGTAGTGTACAATACAAGGTTCCGTGTGACCTCTTACTGGGTTTCCTCCTTGAATTCATCACTCACCACGCTTCCCTTTGGTCATTGTGTTCCAGTCTTCCTGGCCTCCTTGCTGTTTCTTAGACGTGCCATTCATATTCTTGCCTCAGCGTCTCTGTGCTGGCTGTGCCTGCAGTGTTCCTCCCTGGATGCCCACTTGACCTACTTCCTCCCTTCTTTCAGCTCTGCGCTGAGTGTTACCCATCAGAGAGATCTTCCCTGGCCTTTTAGTATAAAATGGTATCCCTTCCATTATTCATTCTTTTCTTACCCCGACTGGCTTTCCTTTATGATGCTCATTGTACCTGATATAGGAAAAACATATCTATATTCATTGCTTCTGTACTCCCCCACACCCAAGATACAAGTTCCATAAGAGCAGGGAGTTTGTATACCTAAGTACCAAAAATAGTCCTTGGTATATTTGTGTTCAGTGAATATTTACTGATCAACTTACCGAATGAAGTTATGGACACCTTATAAATTAAATGGGAAAAAAAAGGAAGTAGAAATAAGAGAACTTGCATTTTAAAAAGTCAAATGGGTGTCCTCTGAAATTTTCTAAGCTATCGCATCTATTACAAAGGAAGAGGAGGCCGTGAAAAAGTTATCAAAGAACAAGAACTCTTGAAATTGAAGTTTGCTCGTTAAGACAGCTTAATAGAAGGCTACTGGGTTGAATGGTGTTCCATTGTTTTAAGCCACCAAGTTTGAGATAATTTATTGTAGTCCTAGAGAATTAATACAGAAAAGTTAGACTATAATTAGGTAAAGAAATCTACCAGAAAGTTTGAACAAAATGTCAGACAGAAAAAAAAGGTAGAAAGAAGAGATACAGGGATTCAGTCTAGGAGGTCTAACATTTGATTGGTGTCAGTTACAGAAGGAAGGAACGGACAAAATGAAGAAGAAATTATCAAAGGGATAATAGAAAAGATCTAAGAATTTAAGAATCCAGTGTTCTAAGTCCCAGACACAACATTGTGAAATCTCAGGAAACTGAGACTGTAAAGTAGATGCTAAAAGTCTTGAAGCAGGGGAAGGGAGGGAGGGAGAATAGGTCACTTGAGAAGGAATAGTAACTAAACTGGTATCTGAACTATCAGCAACACTGAATGCTTGAAGACTGGAGCACTGCCTTCAAAATTCTGAGAGAAAAGAATTTTCCTCCTAGAATCCTCTACCCTGAGAACCGTTAATCTAGGATGAAGATTGAATGAAGACATTTCAGACATTTAAGTACTTGGAAAATTTTCCTCACATGCAGCCTTTCTTACAGAACACAAGTTAGGGACATGCTTCTGCAAAACAAGTAAGTAAACCAAAAAAGATGGGATGCATGGGATCCCCAAAACTGTAGATCTATGCTAGAGACCAAAGAAGCAAAGTCTTAGGATGCCAAGCAAGCATACAGTCCAGATGGCAGCAGGAGATAAGATTTCCAAAGGGAACTATTTGGGTAAAGAGAGAATTCCGTAGTTTTGATGGTGTCTGTTGAGGCATTCGAATAATTTATAAATACGATTATGACTCACAATGGAAGAAAGATAATTAGAAGCACAAGTCAAAATAGGAGCTGAACAAGAAAGGAAATTTAATTTTAACATTTTACTTGGCTAAAAATCCACACATAGACAGTGCTTCTCAAACCTGCCTGAATATAAGACTTATTTAGGAGTGCTCACTAAAAATACAGATACGCAAATTTTTCTCCTTATGATTCTGATTCACTAGTATGAATGGAATGGGGGTCCAGAGATCTGTTTAACAAGCACTCCAGAGTATTTTTATCCTTAGAAAATTTTTAGAAATATAGTCAACCCTTGAACAAGGCAGGGTCGGGGGTACAGACCCTCTGTGCAATTGAAAATTCACATCTATAACTTTTGACTCCCCCCAAATTTAAGTACTAATAGGCTACTATTGACTGGGAGCCTTACCAATAACATAGACAGATTAACACATATTTTGTATATGTGTTATATACTGTATTCTTATGACAAAAGAAGCTAGAGAAAAGAAAACGTTATTAAACTCATAAAGAGTAAATACATTTGCGGTATTTATTTTTAAAAATCTGCGTATAACTAGACCTATGCAGTTCAAGCCTGTGTTGTTCAAGGGAAAACTGTGTACTAATAGGAAAATCATGTAAAATTCAGTGTGACTATAGAATATAAAATGTAAAAGTGCAGAAGTCAAAAATTAGGAGAGAGAAGAATGAAGAAAGGTAAAAAGCTGGTTAGTAGAGTTGAGAAATACTGTATATGTTTGGTGGAATAGAGAACAAAGCTATAAAGTGTAAAGATTAACCAGTAGAGAACTTAAGAGGAATAGAGTGGGGTCAGGTGAACTAAACTTATCTCTCAGAATTGGAATCAGTAGATAATTTCTAAAATGGACAAAACTAATCATAAATCTGTTTAGATGAAGATAATCACTATAGCTAGTTAAAGAGGTGAAAGTGGGCTGCTTTGATAGTGGAGCTGTTGGAGAGAGGTGGGGACTTTTATTTTTTTTTTTAACTGTGCACATGCTGCCTTGTTTTATTTGCACAACAGTGAAATATTTTTAAGAGTAAATTGGCAAAACTTGGTTTCAACTCTAAAATATACAGTCAGAGCTTCTGATAATGAAGTTCTAACCTGAGATTTATCACTAATTTATACTGAGCCTTTGAGAAAGGGCTGTCTCTCTCTGTCTCTGTCTCTCTCTCTGTCTCTCTCTCTCTCCACCCCCCGCCCTCGCCCCCCTCCCCCAACACGTTTTAGTTTTATTATCTTTAAGAAGTGACATACATTGCAACAGTGCTTGCTGCATATGCCATATCTCTGTCTCCATGGCTTATATATTTACACATATGGGTCACCTTTTTCTTTTACAGAGGACCAGGATAGATAGTGTATCTCTTTAATCTACCTTTAGAGAATCTTAATACTTTAAATGGAGCAGAATAGCATACTAATAGCACTGACTCTAGAAAACATTTAAAGAAAGGTTCTCATCTTTCCTTTGTGCATTAAGTCAGTGATTAATCAGCTCTCTAATTGTTCCAAGAGGACTCCTTTGTCTTGAGACTTACTGGATGCTGCTGCTGCTGCTGGAGGACATGCCCTATCTTGGCTGTGGGCAGAGCTCACATGCCCTATCTTGACTGTGGGCAGAACTCACTTTTATATCCCAGCTTCTAGTACATTGCCTTTTACATACTAAATTGTATATTGCTTAATTGAAGAAAATTGAAGAAAACAGTTTTCAAGAAGTTGAGTGACTTTATCAAGCTCATTAACTAGAAATCAGGCTCTTGGCCTCTGTATTCCGTGCTCCTGTGTGAGTTTATTGGTATATTGTCCACTAAACACATCATTAGTGTCTGAGATCTAAGGCCATATTTTAATTTTTTTAGAAATATTTTATTTTTTCCTTTATTCTTATATTTTAATTTATACTATTTCCAGATGGCTTTTAGTAGATATGGTTAGCTGAGTCAGACCAGGCACTCATTTATGTGCTCTTTTTTACCTTCCAAAATGGCAGTTAAATAATTTTAACATATATATTGGCATTACCTTACTGTTTGAATACAATACAATTTATGTTTGGATCTAAAAGAGTACTCTCACAGACCTTTAGCTTTTAGTGATCATAGCTTGGTCTAGTCTTGTGTTTTCCTCAGCCGTGAGTATAAGATGCACTCAGTTTACATCTTCTACGTTGGTTGAGGCTTGTCCTGTTACCAGGAGCATTGAAGCTTTAGGGAAATACAACACCAAATCAGTGTGCTAGAGAGCAGTCCCCAACCTTTTTGGCACCAGGGACCAGGGCTCCTATGAGAATCCAATGCCTGAGGTGGAGCTGAGGTGGTGATGCTAGCGCTGGGGAGCGGCTGCAAATACACATGAAGTTTTGCCTGCTTGCCTGCCACTCACCATGGCCCGGGTTCCTAACAGGCCATGGACTGAGCACCTATCCACTGCCCGGGGGTTGGGGACTTCTGTGCTAAAGGACCATTTACTCTTAATTACAAAGGTATCCAGCTATTCTGTCATGTTTCCTATACTTCATTTTAATAATGGTTTTACCTGGTTTGTGCAGCTTCCTGAATTCCTAGAGCTGAAATGATTAATTTCCACCCCACATGTAACAATTGAAGTAATCTACTAAAGGATTGAATTTCTCTTTTCTTCAAAATTCAGCCTTATCTTTGTGACTTAAAGCAGATAAAGAATCACAGATTGATGATTTCTTGGAAAAAGAGCTTCTACTTACACATGAAGTATATCTTTCTTAGCCTCCTATTTTTTTTGTTCCATTTTTTAAAAATTAAATATTGTAAAATTCACTCTTTTTTTTGGTGAACAGTTCAGAGTTTTGATAGAAATATAGATTTATTTAAAAACCATCACAGTCAAGGTACAGAAAAGTCCATCACTCCGAAAAAATTTCCCTGTGTTTCCTCTAAAGAGTCATTTCTACCCTCTGACTTTAACCCCTGGCAACCCCTGATCTTTTTATCTGTATACTTTTGCCTTTTCCGAAATGTCATTGTTTGAGTCTAGTTTCTTTCACTGGGCATAATGCAGTTTAGGTTTATCCATTTTGTTGTGTGTATCAATACTTCATTCCTTTTTCTCACAGGCTAATAAACTATTGAGTAAAACACCATTGTATGGATGTAATAGAGTTTGCCAATTTAACATTTGGGTCGTTTTCATTTTTCAGTGATTTTGAATAAAGCCACTGTAAAGATTCACTTAAAGGTTTTTGTGTGAACACAGTTTTCATTTCTCTTGGTTTAAGTAATTGATAATAGGATTTCTGGGTCATGTTTGTAAGGAACTGCCAAACTGGTTTCCAAAATGGCCATACCATGTTCGGTTCCCACTATGTTTTGTTTTAATGGAAAGTATGTAAATGTGACCCACTTAAATATCTGGCTTATTTATAGGAAAATAAATAATCATGCAACAAACTGATAATTTTATTTGTGTTCTTGTGTTGCTTATAGACTTGAAAATCAGGCAGAGGATTTGAAATTTGATGTGGTATGCAAAAGAGAAGATCTTTTTTTAAGATGTATCCCTTTTAATTAATGAAGAACAGCTTTATAGATCACAGCAAGAAGTTTTATAGACTTTGACACTTATACGCTCTTTCTCATCTTTTTCCTGCCTCTGCACAGTCCTTCAGGTGTTACCTTGTTGCCAGGGTGAAAAAGGAAACAGTACCTTAACAGTTTGGAGGGGACAATGAAAAAGTAATAGAAATGTTTGCCGAGCACATATTTATGGAATGCCGGCTAAATGCTGGGTACTCTCCTGGTTGTTAGGGATCCAGTAGAGAGCCAACAGAACAAACAACAAAAATTCCATCCTTCAGGAACTTTAGCAGTAAGTGCTAAGGAAAACCACATAGCACAAGAGGAGGAAATAAAATTTTGTTGGAGTGAGGGCCATTAAGTTATATGCTTCTAATTTTATTGGGCTGAAGCCAAGGCTTGTTTTCTCTCGTTTGTTTGTTTTTGAACAGTCTTTTTTGGGGAGTGGGGGATAATTTTAGATTTGGCAGAGTTGCAAAGATAGTACAGAATTCCAGTATATCCCATTCCAAGTTTCCTCCAATGTAACATCTTTAAATACCATTGTACATTTGTCAAAACTAAGAACATTGGTGTATACTGTTAACTGAACTCCAGATTTTATTTGAATATTGCTAGTTTTTCCACTAATGACTTTTTTCTGTTCCAGGATCCAATTCAGGATTCCACATTGCATTTAGTCATTATATTTCCGTGATCTCCTTCAGTCTGCGACAGTTTGTCAGTCTTTCCTTGTGTATGTGTGTCTGTGTTTTCAAATGATCTCGAGACTTGTAAAGAGTACTGGTTAGGTATTTTGTAGAATGTCTCTCAGTTTGGGTTTGTCTGATGAATTTCTCATGATGAGACTGGCATTATGGGTTTTTGGGAAGTTACAACAGAAGTGAAGTATACTTCTCATCACAGCACATCGGGAGGCACATGCTATCAACATGATTTATCGCTGGTAATGTAACCTCATTCACTTGGTTAAGTGGTTGAGGTTACTGTTTGTCATTTTCTCCACTGTGATGTTTTTTCCTTTTCTGAATTCTATTCTTTGGAAGCCAGTCACTAAGACCAGTCATACTCAAGTGGGGAAGAGGGAGCAGGGTAAACTTTCCTTCTTGGAAGGGGGAACATCTGCATATGTTGTTTTGAATTTTTTTGTAAGGAAGATTTGTCTCTTATTTATACAAATTTATTTGTATTAGTATGGACTTTTGTATATTTATTTTATGCTTTGGGTTATAATCCAGTACTCCATTGTTTATTTTGTTGCTCAGATTGTTCAACTTTGTCCCTGGGGAGCATTTTTAAGTTGGCTCCTCATTTCCCTTTGACATACCTCCAGCCTTTTGTTTTGAGCACTTACTTAGTTGATTTCTGGTACTACAGGCTGCTCCAGGGTCATCTTGTATATTCTTTGTCCTAGCCTTAAGGTCAACCCCCTCTTCAAGAAGCCCTAGTTCCATTTTTATTGGAGAACAGTATTTAGAAACCAAGATTTGGGGTATACTCATTGTTATTGGGGTACCAGCCAGTTTTTGTTTTGTTAAAATACTTTTAAAGTCTAAATTTGAAAATCATGCCAAAGAGGTAGCAGTCCAGAAATAAAACATACTCTAACTTCGGAAATGACAAAGTAAAAAATTCCTATAGCTATCCTAAGCCCAGCTTTTGGAAGCAGATGCATTCCAATAAAAGTGCATATTTCATCATTGTATTTTATTTAAAGAATATGTACTTTTAAAAGTATTAAAATATGCATTTTAGTGTGTAATAAAGATACGTTTGTTATTAAAGGTTTTTTTAAAAATTTTTTTTATTTAACTTAATAGTAGCATCCTTATCGCTTTGGAAACAATTTATTTGTTTCTTTTCTTTTAATTGGGTAGAACCTTTAGACATTTGTTAATATGGATTATATGTGGAAATGGAATTCTATTGTTAGGTTTCTTCTAGGGAAATAGACATCAGTTATAATTCAGTTCACTTATTAAAGACTGTCTTTTCAAAAGTGAGATTTGGTTTATATGTGGGGTTTTAATTTATTTTAGACATTTTCTACTTTGTATATTTTTAGCCACAGGATTAAATAATGATTACAGCAACACAAATATGGTTTATTTGGTATTTATTTCTCTTTGGTCATCGTATTGGAGCAAGTTTTAAACATTGAATGAAACTAAATTAGTTAAAGTTAATTTTGAAAATACTTTAAAAACTTTTTAAAGTTCAAAGTGGATAAAGGTATAATTGCTCTAAAGAACAGGATAATTCATTGCTCTGTTTTTTTTTTTTTTCTTTTGCAGAAAATGAAGCTGGTCACTACATTTCCCCCTTTCATGATATTCCTCTGAAGGTGGACTCCGCAGAGGTATTGTTTTAACTTGTTTTAGGGATGAAAATAGATATTCCTAGTATGACCATAAAATACTTTTTGGAAGCATCTTGAAAGGAAGGAATTTGGTCAGAGTCCAGAAGGTCAATGGAGTTGTTATGACAGGATTGTAAGCCTCCTTCATGAATTAGAATTTGTATGAGAATAGGATTCTTTCAGGAGGACTTGGGGAGAAAGGAGTGTTAGGGCCATAAAGCTTAGAATTTGATAGAAAATAAAGATTTAAGATTAAGATTTTAAGGTGTTTACAACAGGCTTATTTTTTAATAATAATAAGAAGAACAATATCTTTAACATTTGCGGATTATTTTCTATTTGCTAGCCACTGTGTGAACATTTGCCATTTTATTTAATCCTTATGAGTTGCTGTTATTATCTCCAAGGAAACCAAAGCTGAGTCATTTTGTTGACTTGTCTAAGATCTCACAGCTGCTAAGGGCCAGAGCCAGGTGTGAGCCAGCATTTCTGATCACAAAGCTCAAGCTCTTTGACTACTCTATGAAGCAGATGCTAGAAAAATAAAGTTAGGAAATGGAAGTTTTTGAATAGCCATTCTCTTAGAACCTAGAATTACTTGACAGATGATGAAGGTGGCAAGGATTAAATCTGATAGGAGTCGGGGATCTGCTGTTAAAGATGGACCTGAGCGTGGCTCAAAATCACTGGAGCGTTCACGTAGCCCACAAAATGGCATAATTGGTAGCAGATATTATCGTCACTAAGTTGGAATTTTTTTCCTTAAAATCTGAGTAGTCCATTGGTTTATTCTATTACCAAATTTATTAAGGGGCACAGCTGTCGAGTAAATAACCAGGACTACGTTTCAGGTTGAGATTATGTGGGGCTGGTTAGTGAGGTTGCGTTTTCTAGATCAGTGTAGGGACAGAGGCCGGTAAAGAAGTGGGCAGCTGTTTCAGGTGCAAGAGTGGTTTGACCTTCTTGTTGTTACCTTAGAGGCTGAATGTAAGGCATCATACTGAGGTTATGGAACGCTGAAGTAGGATTTGTGCTGCCTTCCAGCCCTTCAGAGAACTGAACCGTCAGTAATAGTAGCAGTAGGGAGAATAATAGAGAAGGTTTACTAAGTGCTCGTAGTGCTTGGTAAAGCACTGTGCTCAGTGCTCAGTTTGCTTTATCTCAACACATCTAAGGCTGCTGTTGCCCTTATTTTGTAAGCGCCTCGTCCGTGGTCACAAATCTAGTCTATAGTGGAAGTAGGATTTGAACTTAGGTGCTCTAACTCCATAGTTTGTAGTTTTAACTGCTCTCATGTAATCCTTCCAGCTCATAACTTCTAAGAAGTGTTCAGCTGAAGAACAAAGGGTCATGTAATCTGAATAGAAAAAGAAACCAAAGAGAGGCAGAAAGAACTTCATATTACTGTGTGTGTCTGTGAGAGTGAGAGAATGAGAGAGAATGAATATATGTATGTGTGTTCATGTATCCATGTAGTTTGTTTTGTTTTGGCCAGTCTGCTATTCACCCTAAATACCTCATGTCCCCCCTCACCCCTCTTTGCTTTTTGCGACAAGTGCATGCATTCATTTATTCATTTGCTCACTAATTTATTCATTCAGTAAATAATCATTGCATACTTATTATGAGCCAGATAGTATTCCAGGCACTAGGGTAGCATTGTTGAATAACGTAGATATAGTTCCCACTCAGTTGGAGCAGGTCAATCGGATAATGTTAAGTGCTATACAACTAGAACAGGGTTATGAAAGAAGGGGTGCTGCTCCATGTGGCGGTGTACCATGACAAAATCAGTGTACTTAATAACAAAAATGATAACATTATTGGGAAACATGTAGTAGGTAGGGGTAGATATACAGAACAAAGATGAGCAAAAATAGCCCAGTTGGCATAATACTCTGCCTCAAGAGGATGGGTTTTGGGGAATATGAAATTTAGGGTTAGACGGAATTGAGGATAGGGCAAGGCAGAATGTAACAGGATATGCCAGGGAATCCCGGGCACATGGACATTGGTACCCGCTGTGGTGTAAATAGGCTTCCCTCGCTCTCGGTGAGGAAAATGATTAGACCTGTTACACGTTGTACTTTGTGATGTGTTTTAGGAATAGTAATTATGTTTCAGAGCCATCTTGGAATAATCATTTTTCAGTTTGTTTTGTTTCCTTCATTAGTCATTTTGGTGCGAAAAGTTATGTATGATGTGTGAACATTTGTGAATGGCCTGATTTTTCTCCCCAACCCACCACGTACGCTGTTTTAATTTAAAAGTGCTTGATGGAGGCACAGTAATCACACCTTGGTGGGACTCGCAGGCAGGAGGTGCAGCCACGTACTTTCATGGCTTGTTAGTCACGCTCCCTGGAGTTTCATTCCAATAATGAAATGACTGTTTTAAGCGCAGTCACTGGAAACCGCCAGTCTTTCCTTAAAGACTGAACAGAGCCTTTGCTTATTTTATAAAAACTAGGAAAATATACTTGAAAGAGATTTAGCTTTTCTCATCATTTGTTTTATGAAATACTTTGATGCTTGTACGCTGGGGATGCAGATACTGAGAGAAAAATGAACTGGGCCTTTCGTAGGTTCTCTGTTGCATCAGGTTTCCGGCCAGCCTCTGCATTGGGGTGTTTATACATAGGCATATTTTCATTGCAGCTGTATTTTCATGAACTATTACAATCATAAATACCATCTTTTCTTTTATAGGAAAATGGCATTCCTACAAAGAGAGCACGAAATGATGAATATGAGGTATATCTAAAGGTTTTAATTTTTGTGAATCACTTATATTGTCTGTTACAGACATTGATAGTTTGCATTTGGAAAGTGCTTCTGAGTTTTTCCCTCGCAAGACTTTTGTGTGCATTCTGATATTTTTATTCTTCTAGTTTTGCTTTAAGGCACCTAGGAATGATATTCTCATTTCACTATTTTTTTCTTGTGGTGAAATATGCATCACAAAATTTACCATTTTATTTATTGCACACTAGTTAAGTGTGCAGTTCCGTGGCATTAAGCACTTTCAAATGTGCAACCATCATCATCATCATCATCATCATCATCATCATAATCCATCTTCAGAACTTTTTCATCTTCCCACACTGAAATTCTGTACGTATTAAACAATATCTCTCCATTCCTCTCTCCGCCTAGTCCCTGGTGACCACTATTCTACTTTCTGTGTATGAATCTGACCGTTCTGGGTACCTCTTTACCATTTTGTTTTTTAAGTGAAAAACCAGAGAGGATCAGGAAATGAACCCACATTTTAGTAGCAAGTTATCATGGTAGATGGTTAAAGTAAAGGTTCTTTATGAAAATTGGTCAGTTTATCATCTTTTAATTACAAGGGGAAAGATTGTTTTGAGAGGTTGTTTTAGAATCCAGGAACAAATCTTGGAGATAGAGGAGAAGAAAAAAACAATTATACCAACTATATGCTAAAATAAATATGTTCCAGATATGTCGTGCAAATATGTGATTATCACAGCTTTAATAGTTCTTGACTTAGGACCAGAACATTTGATTGATGTCTGTCATCCCATCTCTTGCTGTCGATCGATGCCTTTTTATCTTGCTGATGTCAGGCAGCTTTCCCGCCACCTTCCTCAGCCTTCTTTCCCCTTCCCAACCTTATTTCCAGGTATTCTCTACTCCAGCTAAAACTTAGGACCCCAGCTTTGGCATTCACCTCCAAACACAGCTGTGGGGCTGTTTAATTCCTACGGCCTTTGCCTGCCATCCATCTTGTATTTTTCCAAACTGGTGTTTGTCACATGGCCCTTAGACCATCTATATTGGAACCACTTAGAACAGCAGTCCCCAACCTTTTTGCCACCAGGGACCGGTGCTCCTATGAGAATCTAATTAATGCCTGATAATCTGAGGTGGAGCTGAGGCAGTGATGCTAGCGCTGGGGAGCGGCTGCAAATACAGATGAAAGCTTGCTCCCTTGTCTCTAATCTCCTGCTATGCAGCCTGGTTCCTAACAGGCCATGGACCAGTAGCATTCCGGTTTGTGGCCCAGGGGTTGGGGGCCCCTGATTTAGAGCACTTGTTTAAATTTTAGATTCCTGGCCCCATTCCATATCTATCAAATCAGAGCCCCTGCTTGATGGAGCTGGTTAGTCTGCATGTTTAAACTAGTGTTCCAGGGCATCCTATACACAATGAAGCTGAGAACCACGCCCGAGATGTTGGTTAAATAGTCATTCAGTAGCTCAAGGCTTGATAGGTTCTTAGAGACTTCATGTATTAACCTGGAAACAGTTGTTTCAGTGGGAAAAATGTATTATTCAGAGTTCATACAGCCACCTTAAAATTTAATTTTTAGAACATAGTTTATATGTCAGGAACTGCCTGATTTGAGTTTATTTAATTTTTTAAAATTCTTTTCCATTTCTCCCATTCTCCAGCCCCTGACAACCACTTTTCTACTCTCTGTTTCTGTGAATTTGCCTTAAAAAAAAAAAAAAGAGATTCCACATGTAAGGGATACGATGCAGTGTTTGCTTTCCTCTGTATGGCTTATTTCAGTGAGCATAATGCCCTGAAATTCCATTCATGTCGTTGCAAATGACAAGATTTCCTTTTTTCTCCTTGTTGAATAATATTCCATTGTGTATATCTACCACATCTTCTTTATTCATTCATCCATTGCAGGGCACATAAGTTGTTCCCATATGTTGGCTATGGTGAACATGGGAGTGCAGATAGCTCTTCAATATCCTGCTTTTACTTCCTTTGGATATACAGCCAAAAGTGGAATCGCTGGATAACATGGTAGTTCTGTTTTTAATTTTTTGAGTAACCTCCATATACAGCTTTCCATGGCAGCTATACCGGTTTACATTCTCATCAACAGTGTGCACAGGGTTCCCTTTCACCCGCATCCTTGCCCACACTTGTTATTTCTTGTCTTTTTGATGATAGCCATTCAAACAAGGATGAGGTGCTATCTCGTTGTGGTTTTGATTTGCGTTTCCCTGATGATGAGTGATGTTGAGCACCTTTTCATGTACCTATTGGCCATTTGTATGTCTTCCTTGGAAAACTGTCTATTCAGTTCCTCTGCCCATTTTTAAATCAAGATTATTTGAGATTTAGTTGCCATTGAGTTGCTTGAGTTCTTTATATATTTTGGATATTAACCCCTTATCAAATTTATATTTGCAAGAATCTTCTTCCATAGGTTGCCTTTTTATTTCGTTGATGGTTTTTCCTTTGCTGTGCTGAAGCTTTTCAGTTTGATATAGTCCCACTTGTTTATTTTTGCTTTTGTTGCCTTTGCTTTTAGTGTTAAATCCAAAGTTTATTTGATATTTTAAGTTAGAAAAAGGAAAAAAGGTGATTTCCTCCCATTTTCCTCCTAAAGTATATTACAATTTACTGACTGCTTTTTCATATCTTATTAGTTTTTCTTTTTAATCTTGCAATAAAAACAGAAGGGAAAAATGGAGAGAGAGAAAGGTAAATGTCCTGGGCCCATGCCCAGCATTCTGAATTGAAATAAGTCCCCTTGTATCTTTGTGATTTTTCTAGTAAATTTCAGCAGACCATTATTGGTGTCTAATTCACACTGATGTTGGGATAACCACACTAACATGGGCTTTAGAAAATTACAGGTCATACACGTTTGAGCTGGAAGAAGAGAAGAACAAACGATGAGGGACAGTGTGGGTTGCAGGCTAAACATTCAAAACTCATTGATTGTTCTTTTGGCCTAATTCAGGTCTCTGTGAGTGGTTTTGGTAGGTGTCATTGTGTAAAACAATTGTCACTAGCTTGGTCTTCTCTGTCACCTCTGAGTATGCATCTGCATGCATGTGATCTCTCAGAGCCAGGCTTTCAGGGATGAATAAATTATGTGAACATCTGCCATTTACTTAGGTTTTTCTTTTTAACAGCTATTTCAGACATAGTTAAACAGGTGCTGGGATACCTCATGAAAGAGCATATAAAATGAAATATAACAGCAGGACTATGTGTATAAGGTTGCTAGGATAGGTATGAGACATACTTCTAAGGAACAGTTGTTGAGAATTCATTCTCGGCTTTGTTCTTTACCTCATTATGAATATGTGGTCTTGTTATTGGTAAACTTTAGTCTTATCTAGAAAAAACTTAAAAACTATCAGTACTTTTGTGGCTCAATTTATATCTATATTTAATTGCATAAATGGCATTCTTTGAAATAATAGCATTCATGTTTCACCAAGAAAGCCCCGGATACTGTTTAGCAGTGCTTTAAACCAGAGATTCTCAACTGTGGCTGCATATTAAAATTGCTCAAAAAACTTTTAAAAATAAGCTATGCCCTGGCTCCACCCCAGAACAATTGCATTCAAGCATGTGGGAGGTGGGGCTCTAGGAATCTTTTTTTTTTTTTTTTGAATTGGTTAAACCTCTCCAGGGAGTTTTATGCGTGGCATGATTGAGATTAGGTATATTTAATCACTGCTTTTTAACTGATCTTTGGCAAAGGACTAGTTTTTTTGGTGGTTTATTTCTAATCTGTTGTGAACTGGTACTTAAAATATAATCAAAGTGAATTATAGAAAAGTGTAATTCTTATTATTACATTCAGCAGACATAAATATTACTCCATCATATTGATATAAACATTTCTAAATGAACCAGTAACAATCAGCTTGTGGATCAGCACTGGTCCATTACCACACTTGGGGATAGCACTGTTTTAAACCATTGTTTTGCCACGTTAAGTTGTTAGTTAATGATGTCAAAATGGCATACGAATCAACTTTAACCTTAAAACTCTCTATGAGGACTATAGGAAATTATACACTTATATTCTTATTACTGAAGAAATTAGTTTTACTCACCATTGACCTAGAGTCTCCTTTGTTTTAAGCATTCTGCAAAGTTCAGAAATGATAACTAGAAGCGATGGTCCTTTTGGAACTTTAGAGAACCAGAAATCATCAGATATGCAAGCTAAATTTAGAAAATTGTGTCTCTTTGTTAGGCTTTAAACGGCCTATACTGATATCTTTAATTTTACATGTGATCATAATAATTTGGATTTAAATATTGTTTTGTAATTTTCAAAATATTTTACTTTATAATTTTCTGTGTATTTTCATTTAAATTATATAATTGATCTTTTTAAACAACCTTGTGTGGTGAGTAGGGTAGAGATTATCACAATTACTTTGCAGATTGGAAAAGTCAGATATTCAACTTACATGATGGTCCCCATTTCTCTTATTTTAGTTTGAAAATAAAAATTAAAACAAATATTCTGATTCCATTCTGGTTCCATCACTACAGTGCCAAGGTATTTCCAGAAATGTAACAACTTTTAACTTTATGCAGTGATGATCAAGTGACATGATGGCTTAAATTCTCCTGTGTTTTAGACAACTTCTCTAATTTTTTAGAAGGAATTTAAGGCATAGGCAGACACATGATGGAGACTCTGCAAACATTTTTTTGCAGAAAAAAAACTAAAGCATTCTCATACAGGAGATAGTGTAAAAATAAAGGATAGGTAAAAAAATTTTAATTCTCTCTCTCTTTTTTTTTAACTGCAGAATTTGTTTAATATGGTTGTCGAAATACCTCGGTGGACAAATGCTAAAATGGAGGTATAGATATATTCTATTAATATCAAATGGAAATGATAATAATGATAGAAAAACTTCGTTTGAAGTTGTTTGTCTTAATATTATGAATTTGAGATGGTTGACAAACTTGTTAATAATGAAAACAATTGAAAACATTCTTGTGAACTTACTTTGAATCTAATTTCAAAATGCAGAATATTATTCATAGGTGAATTTATACTTTAGAGAAAGTGTTTTTTATTTTTGCCTCTAGTTTGTTACACACGTATTTAATTTTCCTTCACTCCTCTATCTTTGAAAATGACAGATATTTTCAAGGTTTACTCAGATTCCGAGATATATCTTGTTCATAGACACAACTGAAACATATTTATTTGGGCTTTATGGCAATTTTAGTTTCTAAGGGCTTAATTCTCCTTTAGATTTTACTCTACCAGGAATGCAAGCATTTCCTGGCCAACTCTTGATTTATGAGCATTGTCTAAAAGCGTCTGCTGTTCCCCTGTTTAGCTGTTCTTTATATTTTTTTAATCTTTTCCATGAGACATGGACCTATCAAGAACATCTCTTTACTTTTCAGAATTTATTGTTCCATCTGCAGTTAGGTAAGACCCCTTATAGCTCTGAGTGAAATTTAATTTATGGCACTTCGTTTGTTTAGTTATTTAAGCCCTCTCCTACAACTTTGGATATGATGGCAAGTTTTATTTCAAGTATTTAAAATAAGTATTGTTATATAGGTGTGTATTTTTCAGAATTTCCTTTTGGAGAATTGTCAGTAATGTCACCAGTCCATGGCAGTTTTTTTAGGGGGGAGGGAGTAATATTTTAATAGGAAAAAATAAAGATACTAGATTCTCCTTTTAGTCTTGTTTTATGTATAATGTTTCATCATTCTAGATACTCTCTACCTTACTCAATTAGATATAAGACCAAGAATCTGTGAGATTCTGCCTAATTTAAACAGTGTTTATTCATGCAAACATGGCTTCAGTTATTTTTTGTTTATTTTGTAGGATAGGTTTTTTTTTTTTTCCTTTTTGCATGGCAATTTGGATATGCTTGATAGAAAGGTAACTCGGAAATGAAATCACTTGGTAAAAATCTTTGCATTACCTTTATTATCATAAGATTGATGGTTAAAAGCCCGAGATTAGTAAAAAAAGTAAGATGGTTAATCCTTATCCTTTTGCCATTTTAGTCATTTTGTTATTTGTGTTAGAAATAATGAGTGCATAAATAATAGAGTGCCTAAATATATAATCTGATGTTTTCTTTCCAGATGGTTTTTCTTAAACAATACTGTAAATTATAAATTGTAGCTGGCTTGATTTGATTTACATTATCTTTGATCAGTAAGTTGGAATATGAATATTTAGTCTGAAAATAGCAGATTTTACGATACTATTTGAAGTTAAGATTAATCATTTCTCATCCTCCTGCCCCCTTTTCCCCACGATCTGCTTAGATTGCCACAGAGGAGCCATTGAATCCCATTAAACCAGACATAAAGGATGGCAAGCTACGATATGTGGCAAATATCTTTCCTCACAAGGGTTACATATGGAATTACGGTGCCCTCCCTCAGGTAAAATTTTTATTATAATGGTAAAACTTTTCTGTCTTTTGAAAAAATTGCCTTGTAAATCCTGTGAACTAGATTTAAATTGGTTATAAGGACCTGTCGGTTTGAGAGATTTATAAATTTAAAATTTTTAACGTGGAATTTTATTGTGTCAATAAATTTTTTTTAAAAACTATTTATGTTTACACTCAAGTTCTTGGAGTTAGGCACATAGGACACTTATATTTGGCATTTTGAACACATTTCCTTTTCTGGGCTTGGCTATTAAGAGTTAGTGAAAAATATTTTATCTGCTTTATCTGCAGTCATTTCTTTGACTGCGACAAGTAATGCTTTTATATACATTTATTTATGCTAGCATGTATTTTATTTTTTAAAGTTTAACAGAGGAATCTTTTAAATTATTAACTATTTTTCAGAACTCATTGTGAATTGAAGTAGGTGACTTATTCACTAGGATGAATTTATAAGTTTTCAGTGGAAAGCAGAGAAAGCAAGGGCTAAATAATGGTAAAGCAGCATTCATATTCGAGAATGACACTTACTATTTGCTTTACCGATTTGCTTTTCCGCCATATCCCTTTATGTTTTCTTCTTATGTTATCTCACTCCTGAGAAGTGGTACTTACTTCCAGATTGTTTAGTGAGTAAAATTCAGAATATGCAGAATCAAAAGTCCAAGTTTGGGGGACATAAAGAAACATCTGCCTTAATGTTTATAAAAGCCATTAGACCATTTATCTATCTGGATATTTATTTTTTCTATTTTTATTTTATTTATTAATTTTAACATTTTAGATGAATTTTTTTAATTAAATTTGTTGGGGTAACATTGGTTAATACAATTACATAATTTTCAGGTGTACATTATCATTTAAAACTGTATATTCTATTGTGTGTTTACCACCCAAAGTCCAGTTTCCTTCAGCTACATATATTTTATATGAAATTTTAATATGCTTTTGGGGAAATACCTGAGGATGGGGTCTTGCTTTATCTAACTCAGAAAAACAGCTGCCCATATAGAAAAAACATGCACAGAAAGGAAAAAAGAAAATTGTTTACTAAAGAGTCAGGCTGCCTTTGATGCAGTTAGACCACCCACATGGATAGGTTCTTCAAAACAGGCTCTTCTCAAATGATGTGCTAAGAATGAGAATGTCTGTTGAAACCATGAAGGCAGGTGCTCTCCAGGTGCCTAAGTAGACATTCTGTTTGAACCTAGCAGTGAAAGGGTTAAAAAATGTTAAGCTTTGGGGTTACTGTCTGTAGTAGGAGATGTATGGATGAGATGAAGGCCAAAGAAGTCATTGAATTAGAGAAAGACAGACAAAAACAGACATACAGAGTATGTAAGGATAAACTAAAGTTCACGTTAATTTTATTAAATATTTATTAAAGATTTATGTTTTAGGCAACACATTAGGTATTAGATATACAAAGAAAAATAAGATATAAGATTAAGGCAGCATAATAAGTGACCAAGAATGTGGGTTTTGGAGCCAAATTGCCCTCGCTAGTAAGGTAACCTTGGGCAAGTTGCTTTGTTTTTCTTTGTCTCACTTTCTTTATCTGTAAAATAGAGATGATAAAGTACCTACTTGATATGGTTTTGTTGAGGTTCAACGAGTTATTGCACTTTCATCTTAGAAGAGTGCCTAATGAGTAGTGATCACATTATTATTATTCCTGGTACTTTTATTATTATATGGTCTTTTCTCTGAAGGGATTTATAGTCTCACAAGGATGATTGACAACTAAACCAGTGGTTACAGTGGAGCATAATAGGTGCTACAAACTCATCTCTTAATTATAAGCTTTTGTAGTTTATCTATTTAGAGTCCTGATGAATTTTTGTACTCTTCTAGATGTGTTTGAAGTTTCAAGGTGCTTTTATCTGCTGTTATATTAGTCTGTACAGTAGTTCCTATTTACTTACAACAGAGTTAGACTGAAGTAGTCTCTTAACGCACTCTGTGTTCCCTATCACCTACCAAAATTTCACACTCCACCCAGCATCTAAAATAACATTTTAAAACATAAATCTGCTAATGTTTTGCTTATGTGAGACCTTTTTAATGGTTTCTATTGCTCAAAGGATAAAATATAACATTCTTTACATGGCGCCTTACCCCTACGTAATCTGGCCTCTGCTAACTTCTTCAGTCTCATTTTGTAATGTTCATCCTTCCTCACTTCCATTCCACCACTGTGACTTCTTCAGTGTTTCTAATTTCCTTTGTCATTTCTGTAACGAGCTGTCAGAGAGCTGTTCATTCATTCAGCACATAATTTTTGAGTGTCTGATGTTTGCCAGGCAGAGTTCTGGAGATAAAGTAGTGATAAAAGTGACAAAAGTTCTCTTGCATGTTTATCCTGGGCAGAGACAGAAAAAAAAAAAATGTGTAATAAATCAGGTGGTGGTGTGTTGGAGAAAAATAAAGCAGAAGATGGGGCTAGGGTGTGTTGGGATTGTTGTAGTTTAGGAGAAGGCCTAAACTAAGGAGAAGGCCTCAGTGAGAAAGTGTTATTTGGGTGAAGACCTAAAGGAAGTGAGGGCACAAGTAGTATGGATGTCTAGGGGAATTCAGCAAGAAACAGTAAGTGTAAAGGTCCTGGGGTGGAAGTAGGCCTGGTGTGTGTGTTTGAGGAACGGAAAGGAGGGCAGTGTGGCTAGAGTGGAAGTGAGGAAGAGGAAATAGACCTGTGTCCTCTCTGCCTTTTTTTTATACTTGTGCTTTTATTTTTATTTTTTATTGAGGTAACATTGGTTAATCACATTATTTAAGTTTCAGCTGTATAACATTATAATTGGATATCTGTACACACTATCGTGTGCTCACCACAAAAGGTCTATAGTTTCCATTCATTACTATATATTTGACCCCCTTCATCCATTTCACCCTCTCTCTACCCTTCTGCTCTTCTGGTAACTACAAAGAGATATCACCTCGCCCCTGATAGAAGGGCTGTTATCAAAATGACAAGGAATAAATGCGAGAGAGGGTGTAAAGGAAAGGGAACCCTTGTACGCTGTTGGTGGGAATGTAAATCAGTATAGCCACTATGGGAAACATTAAATGGGTTCCCCCCCCAAAATATTAAGACTGTGATCCAGGCATTCCTGTTTTGTGTATTTATGTCCACCCTTGTGTTCATGGCAGCATTATTTACAATAGCCAAGATATGGAAACAACCTAAGTGTCCATTGATGGATGAATGGATAAAGTAAACTTGCTATATATACACAGTGGAATACTACTCAGTCATAAAAAATGAAATATTGCTATTTGTGACAACATCCTGAGGATGATATTATGCTAAGTGAAATATCAGATGGAAAAGGATAACAACTGTATGATTTCACTTGTGCGGAACATAATACCAAAAAGAAATAAATGAACAAACAAAACAAAAACAAACTCTGCCATTTTTAAGCAGAGATCTTTGCTGTCTTTTTCAACCCAAACTGATCTTGTAGTGTGTGTATGTGAATATGTGTGTGTGTTAGTCTTCAGTAAATGAATCCACTATAGGTTGGTAAATTAGAAGTAATTTACCAGTAAAAAAAAAAACAAACCTAAATTGATGATTAATGTTTATAAAATGTTGAAATTAGGCCAGTTTTTATGGGAAAGGATAATTTGCTTCTTTGTCAATATTAAGACAGAATGAAATCCAGCCTCTTGTCCCATTTATGTTTGGACCTCATTTCCAACTTCCCTCATCCTCCTCCTTCTGCTCCTTCACTCCTACAGTGGCCATCTCACAATTGCTGACACTCCAGGCACGCTCTGTCTAACACCTGCACACCCACTGTGTCCTCCAGTGTGAAACACTCTTTCCCAAGTGTGCACATGGCATCCTCCTTACATGTTTGTTTAGGAGTCACCGTCTTCATAATGTCTTCTCTGAACATCCTTTACAATTTTAACCTGGCCTCCCATACTCTCCTTCCACCTTTCATACTTTATATTTTTCCCTTTTGCATAACACCTGCCAACTTTTAACATGCTATATAATTTAGTTATTTATGTTTATTGTTTCTTCCAGTTTGAATACTGACTTCTTAAGGGCATACATTCTGTCTCTTTTGTTCACTGATGCCTTCTAACTGCCCAGCTTAGTGCCTGGCACAGAGTAGGTAATCAGTATTCGAGGAATGAATAAATAAATGAATGCATTGTGTGTGTTGCATTTGTTTCATAGGCATATGTAGGTATTGGAATTTGCTATTCTCTTAGGTTTGTCTTGTAACAGCAGGGAATTAGTTGAGAGCAGTTACCAAGCCAACCGTGCTTGGAAGAACATAAGCAGCAGAATACTGTTTAAGCAGCAGTCTCTCCCCTTAGCTGTGATTCATCATTGTGCCATCATTACTTCAGACCGTCAGCCGTCTAGACTGTTTAACCCTAATAACTTCTCCCACACTAGCAATAATGCCTTCCTCAGAGTCGCTGAGTTTGGCCTGAGCAAAAATCATCTTTATTTGTCTTCTCCCAATCTTTCTGAGTAAATATTTAGAAGACCTGTCTGGGTAATGTTAAAAGACAAGAATCACTAAATTCAAGATTTCTTTGGTTTTAATGTAATATCGTTGTGTTTATTATTTTGAACTTTATTATAAATTTGGTTCATTGACCCTCAAGTATCATTTAGTACCACTTAGTAGTTTGATAACCTGGGATCAGTGACTAAATTTCACGAGGTCTGTTTGTTCATGTGTGTCATTACACCACCTACCCCAAAAGGTTATGATGAATGCTGAATGAGATGATCAAAGCCAAGTGTTTAGCCACATAGTGAGTTCTCAGTTGTATTATCTCAATGATGATGACACTGTTGCTACTGATGTTAGCTGCTAATAGTGAAACAACTGGTAGAGGCTTTTGCTTTAAATTGAAGCTGGTAAAGTACAGTAGTGGTTGAGGAGATCTTACTTCCTTCGACTTGGTGACAGGAATCCTGATTAATCAGGAAGTAGTTCTCAAAGAGCACCTGTATGTACAGCTCTGCACAAGTCAATGATTTTTTGAAGAGATACAGGGATCAGAGCATAGTGATTACAAATGTATTAGTTAATGTTTATAGATTGTAAGGTAATGATCTCAAACACTTGCATGAGGACGAGTAAGATTTGTTTTAAGCTTGATCAATAATCTGTGTATTCTAATTTATTTATTTGTATAACTTTATATCCATCTTTTGTATGAGTTTAACAGTTATATTCCTGTTGATGGGTTGTTTTTAGTTTTTTTATGCTTTTCTTGGATTCATGCTAAAATTTTTCTATATACATAGTTTACATAAGTATAAATTCCTAGGTCTATACCTCTGAGTCAAAGTGATAAATTATGAATTACACACCTATTTTGCTTTACTAAGTATTTCCAAATTGTTTACAAAAGGGGTTGTAACAATATATATACTCCTACGTGTTTTAGGAAGGAGGCGCTGCTCGTATTTTCTGCTTCTGCCTCTAGGTTTCTTGATCCAGTCATACCTCAGTCTCATCTTGGTTTCTCCAGCACATTAAGATTAATTTTATGGCATTTGTGATAAATGCTGTACCATTTATTAACATGACATTCTTCAGGGTATTGACTATGTCCTATTTATCTCTGTTCCTGGCCCAGAGTAGGTACTTGGTAAATATTTACTGTGTGAATGGATGCCTGGTGATAGGTAATAGAAAACAAGAAGCAGTAATGGGAACAGAAGGACAGAAGAGACCCTCCACAGGAAACTATACTTAGGAGATTCAGAGTAAAGGGTCATGAAATGGAATAGGGTTATATTTCAAAGCCATTGCCATTTAACTGCTGTTGTTATCAAAATCTGGGCATCATAACATCATGATTAATAGCATGAGTTCTAATCCATTGCCACCATTGAGAAACTGAACTTGGGCAAGTTTAAACTCTTTGTGCTTCAGTTTACTTATCTGTAAAATGGGCTTAATAATGGTCCATTCTTCATGGGATATATATATGTATATGTGTATGTATATCTGTGAGTGTGTGTGTATCACTTAGAAGGTGTCTTGCACCTATAACCAGTATGTAAGGTTAACATTTATATTTATTCTTATATTTTATTAGTAATATTAGTATTTGTGGGTAGTGAAGTGTTATTGGATAAGGTTTACCTTTTTTTTGGTGGGGGGGTAAGAGTGAGTCAGTTTATTCCTGAATATACTGTAATTAGGACTAGAAGAAAAATATTAGAATTTATTCAGTGTTTAGCTGAAAATAAGAGTCTGTTTTTAATTATATAAAATTATAGGAACCAAGCTTAGACAATCTGATATTCTAGATAACAGTCTTGAGATGACACAGCTCTCTACATCTTTATAATGTAAATATGAAGAAAAGAATTTTAGAGAATTTCTACAGTTCCTTTAGAATCTGATAATTATGAGTCTTTTGGGGAAGAACAGAGCCTAGGGGATATTTAAACTGGATAACAAATTTCTGTCATGCTACTTATTTATAAATGTGCCCACATGTTTATTTTGTAGCCTATAATCTTTTCAATAAACTAAAGAGTTGACAGCTTTTCATGTTTTTGTCAAGGTCTTGATATTTGATGGAAAAGGTAGAAGAATTTTTAAATGGAATGAAATGAGTCAAATATAGATTTTTATTTTCTTTGGCTGGCACTATCTTGCTCTTTAGTTTATGAAGGGAGAACTGGGTATCTTCTAGTAGAAGTCTTTTAAAGAATAGGAAATGTGTTTTCAAACGCGGAAAAGCCAGACCTTGTCCAAGGAAGCAGTGAATGATGGAAGCAACAGGTTAGGCAATCAGTGGAAACAAGGATGTAGACGATGGGAACATCTGAACTCAAACGGAAAGTGAACATGAATTTAGACACTCATTAAACTTGAAAGACAATCTGTTTGGAAATACTACCCACTTTTAGATGTGATTATACAGAGAGGTGAGAGAGGAGAGGAAATAATATAAATATGTTTTAATTATTATGCTTAAGGATGTACTGTCATGTTGAGCCTATTGATTTCCAAGAATTTTCCTTTGGATTATTGCTGTTTGTGAAACTTCATGATCATGTGGAAATATTAAGATACTTTATAGCAAGCATTAACTTATATTTCTGCCACCACCCCCGCTTTTTTTTAGACTTGGGAAGATCCCCATCAAAAAGATAAGAGCACAAACTGCTGTGGAGATGATGATCCTATTGATGTTTGTGAAATAGGCTCAAAGGTTCGTTGTACAGACCGTGTTATTCTAACGTGTTCTAGTTTATTTACACCACAAAATTTCCATTCTCTTTTGAAGGTACCGGTTCTTCAACTATTTAAAGTTCTAGCCTATTGATCCCTCTGATATCAGTCCCTTTTTGTATCTTTACTTCCTACTTTATTTCCTTCTCTTAAATGAAGGATTGGTAAACTGCAGCCCATGGCAGGTCCAATCTAGCTCACCACCTGTTTTCGTAAAGGAAACTGGTCAGTAGCAGGAATAATTCAAGAGAGAGAAAATAGTGAACTAGACAAAGCTAGCTGCAAGGAGAATGGAAAGAAATAGATTTAAAGGCCATTTAGAATATAGAGTCAATATTTCATGATTAATGAGATGAAGAAAAGCAAAGAATGATCAAGGATGACCCCTCTGTGTCTGGCTTAAGAATCTGGGGGTGGGGAGGGAAGGAGGAGAGATGTTACTCACTGAGACTGAAAATGCTGAGAGGAGCGAATAGGAGAGGAGGAAAAGATGAACCCAGCTTTGGACATGATGAATTTGAGGTACCTGGGAGACATGTAGGTGCAGAAGTAGGGAGTTGAGTATGTAGGGCTGAGCTGGAGATATTTGAGAGCAAAACTAGGAATGCTTGGCATTCGATCACCAGGGGACTTCCTATATGAGGAGAAGGAGTTGGGCAAGGGCACAACCCTCAAGCTAACCAATCTGTAAGGAGTCAGTAGAAGAAAAGGAGCTTGTAAAAGAAACCAAGAAGGAACCAGAATTAGAGAGTATCCAAGATATAATATTTTAGGTCTAGCTACTATTTTAACCCAGTAACCATTAAGATGTTTTATTTTTTTTTCCATGGGAACAAATTTCTTACTTTTGCCTGGTTTTGTTTTTATGTTTGACCTAGATTCCTTCAATTTTTAGGGTTTTTTTTCCCCCTTCAACAGTATTTATTGTTCAAGAAAATTTTAGTTATATTAATGGAAATAAAATGAAGCTTCAGCCTTCCCTCACAATCTTACTATCCCAAAAGTCATATTGTTTTTCTCTTTCTGTTTTCTTCCTCTTTGGATAAATAAACATTTTGATTTTATTGGGCATTTTTTCCCAGTTTATTTTCTGTTGTAGAGTTGGTATAGTTAAAGGTTTTCCTGAATATAGCTTTTCCTTTTTAATTTCTTTTGGGATAACTGGTTACGGTAAGCAGAGTTCCTAAAATGGCCCATTAAAGTCATCTGCCTTAATCTCTGGAATCTGTGAATATGATATCACTCTCTTGATTGTATTATTTTATAGAGCACAGTTTACTTTAAAGTAGAGAGATTATCTTGGATGTCCCATGCAGGTCCCATGTAATTACATAAGCCCTTAAAAGTAAGGAGCTTTCTCTGGCTGGTAGTAGAAGAGAAAGTCAGAGGTTCAAAGTATGAGAAATACTGCTAGACCAATGCTTTTGAAGATGGAGGAAGGCGGGGCATGTGAAAAGGAATGCAGTTGGCTTCTAGTTGCAGAGACCATCCCTGGTTGACATCTAACAAGTTAACAGGGACCTCAGCCCTATAACTGCCAGGAACTAAATTTAAGTGGAGTCTTCCTTAGGACCTTCATATCAAAGCCCAGCCTGGCCAATACTTTGATTTCAGCCTTGTCAGGCCATAAACAGCATCAGGTCATGTTGTGCCTGGACTCCTTAGCCATGGAAACTGTGAGGTAATAACTTTACACTATTTTAAGCCTTTAGGTTTATAATAATTTGTTAAACTACAATAGAAACCTAATGCACAGTATAACAGGCCTTAAAGAGTTTTGTTTTCCAGAGTTTTCTTGTATTAATTGAGTCCAATTGAAGTTTTACCTCATTCTTCGAATTCTGAATCAGCATAGAATTTTTGTGGTAGGCCACTATTATGTTCTGCTTATATCAGGCTCCTGAGAGTTAGCAGTTGACAGATGTGAGCTAAGTAAATATAGAGACCAGACAGAAAAAATACTAATATCTGTGGAAGAAGACCTCTTATGTTCTAGTTCATGTATCTTTCCTTTACTCTTTAAGGAATAAGTAATATGATCTCCATTTTACTGTCGAGAAACCAAGACCTAAAATGTTGTGTAAAGCAATTTGTTCAGGGTAGTAGAAGATTCAGCTCCACGTATTTGTGACTTAAAAATCCTATCTTTCAAAGTCTTTCCGTGATAGCTAGAAAAGTTGATGAATCCTACTCTAATTCTGCTTCAAACCTTTGGCACATTCATATATTCTTGTTTAAGAATCTCAACTCATTTTTCTAAACTTGGTGAACTCTGTGATTCCCCCAAGAATTAGTAACAGAATATGCTATATGCATTAATTTCCTTGGAAGAGTAAACTGATAATTTTATAATGGAGCTGGGAAAATAGGTTTTATCTCCTAGCCAGAGCAATTTATTCCTTTAGTTAGTGAGATTTGAACTAACATTTAGTAAATATGAAGTATGTACTTAATCGCCATCTAAAGAATAGGTCTTTGTTGAGACTGTGCTCCTTAGTTTCATGCCTGGCAATGCAGGAGTCCTTAAATCATCTGTAAGGTGCGTGGTGATAGAAAGCCTGTTTAACACCACATTGTAAATGGGCCAAGGGAAAGGAGCAGAGTCCTGGAACTTGATAGTAGACTTAGAACCACAGAAAATAGACATTGTTTAAGGTTAAGTTCCTTGAGGGATTACGTATCATTCATTTGTGTCTGACATTTTATGTTCAGCATAAATTTGTTGAATTGATTTAGAATGAATTGAATTGCGGGGGACACATACAAATTTTAATGTTTGTTCCTAGCCATCTTAACTAGAATTTTTATTTTGACCGAGTTTCCTTTCCAATTTGTAATGATGATTTAACCAGGCAATGGCTTGTCTAGTTCCTTTATATTGCTTATGAGACCAAAGAGCATACATCATGATGAAGCTTGATAATCTCCAGACATACTTCCTACCTGTCATGGTGACCATAAAAAATATGCCCTTATGATGTATGAAATGTCAAAGTAAGTTAATTTTTGTGAATAAAAAAACAAGTTAGAATACACTTTTAAAAACTATATGTGAGTCCCAAGAATTCCCATAGACACCCTGCCACCAAGATCTACTGCAGAGCCCCTCAACTTTGACACAGTTTATGTTTTGGATGGCTAAGTCCTTTACAGGGGACTGTCCTGTGCAGCATTCCTGGCCTCTTCTCACTAGGTGATAGTAATACCTCCCCAGTTTGACAACCAAAAATATCTCCAGACAATGCCAGATGTCCTCTAGAGGGCAAAATTGCATCTGGTTGAGAACCAGTGATCTAAGTTTATCACTGAGCTAACCAATGTAACCGGCCTTTCATTGGTGATTATGTGATAACTTTGAATTTGAACATTTTGATTTTTTATAAGATCTCCTGGCATGAGGTATGTAAATCTTTCCAGAAAGACTGTAAACCTTTTGAGAACAAGGATCCTTTCTTTTTATACACAGAGTGTCTAATATGGTGCTGGGTACTTAATAGAGCCTAAATATGTGAGAGTCTGGTTAATATAATTATGTATATTCTCCTGAAAGTGAGATTTCAGTTTGGTTTATACAATTTCACTAATCTGTTGTGTAAACTAATTACAACTTTGTGTAGATTTATGTTAAGATTTTGGATTCATTTTGCAAATGTTCTGAAAGGATTTATTTGACTATGGTTTAATGTCTGATTTTTTTGTCTTAAATAATTTCAAGACACAAAAGTGACAGTCTTTTGCATAAATACCTTGCTTTCCAAATGTAAAGCTGCATTTTGAATCATGAAGGAATTTATTCTGAAGCATGTGTTCAAATTTCAGCTTGCAGTGAAATTCTGTAGCAGACTAAACCTTTAAAAATAAAGGGATATGGGAAGAATGCATGCATATGAACTTGGCATAGGCACCTCGAAAGAACCACTGAAATAACTTTCTTTAGCACACGGAACATCTGCTTCAGCATCATGCTATTTCTAGGTTTCTCTTTAAGTCTTTTTAAAGCATTTTATGAAACCTATATTGTCTGTATCTTTAAAATATTAATAATTCGTTCATTGTCATTCATTATCTTCTTAAGTCTATATTCTAATATGTTAAAATTTTACCTTTCCCTAGTAACTGAAAAATGAGTTTTGCAAAAAAGGTACTATGAAGCAATTTAAAAGAATTCTCGGGTCTCTTTTTACCCATAAGCAGCAGGAGTCAGGTTTATATTATATAATGATATACATGGATTTGTTTTCTGTTTAATGAGTTCTAGCCTCATACATTAAATTTCAAGATCTATAAACAACTTCAGTTTCCAGAAAGGGGTCAAGATAATTTTAAAAGACTTTATGACTGTTTTTACAATATTTTTAATTATTGAACCTCTATTAAACTTCAGTCTATATAGTGCTTTTCATCTTTCATATGGATTGTTATGATGTATGAGTAAACTTCTCCAAAGCCTTGCAAATGTAAATTCCTTTGCTCTTTAAAGGTTCTTTCTTGTGGAGAGGTTATTCCTGTGAAGATCCTTGGAACTTTGGCTCTTATTGATCAGGGTGAAACAGATTGGAAATTAATTGCTATCAATGTGAATGATCCTGAAGCCTCAAAGTTTCATGGTAAGTCTGTAACTTTCCAGAAACAGAAGTAAATCTGTGTGTTATCGGAATTCTTAGAATTAAAAGAATTATAAAAAATACATTTGTATGTATTTGAGAGTTAAATTTACATGGTTTGTTTTTTACTCATTCTCTCTCCATAGAATTTAAAGGGTATTCTAGTATGATATGTCTCAGTTGTATCATATTGCTAGGAGGAACAAGCGAGAAAAGGAAATAGACAAATGACACTTCAAACTAAGAAATACATTCTATGGGTTCCCTTCCCCTCTCCTCTTTCCCTCCCTCCCTTTTTCTTTCTTAGATATCCCTTTTGTTCATTTGAGTAACAGAAAAAACTAAGGAAGGAGTTTTCATCAAGGACATAAGCTATTTCTACACCTAGTTTTTGTTCTGTCGTGTACAAATGATAACTGTACAAAAGATAACTGCCCTCTGACAAATTTTTTAAAATTTATTTCTAATTTATTTTTTATTTTTTTATGGTGACATTGGTTAACGAAATCCAATAAGTTTCAGCTGTACACTTTAACAGTAAGGCATATATATATTTACACTGTGTGTTCATCTCCCATAGTTCTTTCTGTCACCACATATTTGACACCCTTTACCCCGTCTACCTCCCCACTTCCCCCACGCCCTACCCTCTGGTAACCACTAGTCTATAGTCCATGTCCATGAGTCTCTGTTTGTCCTGTTCATTTGTTGCTTTTAGGTTTATATCCCACATATAAGTGATATCCTGTGATTTTCAACTTTTTCTGTTTGGCTTATTTCGCTTAGCATGATTATCTCGAGGTCTATCCATGTTGTTGCAAATGGCAGTACTTCATCTCTTCTTATGGCTGAGTAATATTCCATTGTATATATGTACCACAGCTTCTTTATTCAATCGTAGGATACTTCGATTGCTTCCATGTCCTGGCCACTGTGAATAATGCTGCTATGAACATTGTTGTGCAAATATCTTTTCGGATATGGGTTTTCAAGGCTTTGGGGTGAATACTCAGTAGAAAGATTGCTGGATCATATGGTAGATCAATTCTTAGTTTTTTGAGCAACTTCCATACTGTTTTCCATAGTGGCTGTACCAATTTGTGACAAAATTTTGATGTCCCAGAAATTTAAGTACTAGAAATTGCTTGCTGTAATGAAGAGTTGACTTTCTTTGGAGTCAGACAAAGTACATTTTGAGTACTGGCATTGCTGCTTTCTATTTGAGTGACTTTGGGTAGATCATTTAACTTTTCTGAATTTCAGTTCGCTAATGTATAAATTAAGATAATTATACCTACTGTGAGGTTGTTGACAGAATAAGAGAGGATTTACTTAAAGCATCAGGCTGTTACATGCAAGTGTTGACTCTGTGGCTGCTCTTCTATGACCATTTTTTCCCCTATTTTTCTACTCTTTTTTCTTTCAGTTTTATTTTTAAGATCTTGATTACTTCTAGACATCAAATCTTATCTCAGCTGGAAACTAGATCATTTATGAAATGACCAAAACTCATTAACACTTATGTGTTAACCGCTCTTTATATGCATTTAAAACCTTTGCTTGCATACAGAACAGCAAAAGTGATTTTATTTTATTCCTGCATTTAATTGAGAAAGGGAGGGGTATGATAGAATGAACTACATTTAACCTCAGGGTCAAAAATAAAACAAGAAACTATAATTAAAATATGAGGCTTGAATTCATAAACTATATATATTGTTGTTTAATTATTTTACCCTGGGTTTCTTTATTATCATCTTTAATGTATTTCTTATACATGCATATGAAGAAGAGTAAATAAATATCCAGTTTAAAAATTTTTTGAAACTTTAAATAACTGCTCCTCAAATGAAAACTGATAATAAAATGGTGCAACAGCGGGCCAAAACAGATCATTTGTGAAGTGGCACACTAAAGTCATGAAACTCCAGTAAGGGATGTTCTTTAAAACTGGAGAACTGAGCGCCAGAATGAAACTAGTCTTTAGGTGGAATAAATTAATTCTTAGCTTAGTACTATTGAAAGTGTGATTTAATATTTTAAACTCCCTGGCATATGCCAAACACTGGTGCCTGTTCTAGTAACTATTATTGTTCTTAATTTAGAAGGTGTTCAAAGTTAAATAACTTGCCCAAGTTTGCTCATCTAGATACTGGATCACGATTTAAACTCAGTTCTGTTTGATTATAAAGTCCATTGCTCATTTACAGTATTATACTGAGCAATTTCTACTTGATTGTAGTCATTTATGGTTTGTAACTAGAGGTATTGAAACAGATTACATAGGCTAAGTACCTTCCTCCTTCTTGAGTGTCCTAAGGCTTAGAATGAAAAATTTTAGCCCTCTTTTACTTTATTTCTGTTCGTACCCAGAGTGACGATGACTTTGCATTTATTCATTCTAAATTCTTAGTGTGTGTGCTTGTACAAAAAGACATGTAGAAATACTGAAACCATGATGTGCAGAAATAGTGAAGCTTATTTAGGTTGAGGTTAAATTATCAGACTAGATTAATTAAAAGTGTTTTGAAAGGAAAAAAAGACTTTTTTTCCCCTTCTGTTAAAGATAACATGTATTAACTTCATCATGAAAAATATAATTCTTTATAAGTTTTTAAAATCCTAAAATTAACAGATGAATATCATTGACATATTTTGCTCTAAAAAGGTATGCTGACATTGTGTTTTGTATTTATTTCCAGAGTGAGTGAGGTGGAGTGGGGAGCGAGAACCGATTTATTCCCTTTAAAGATATTTGCATATTGTTCACACTGGATAGTGCCTTAAGTACTCTTATTTATCTAGATTTTGTAAAGTAAGTTCTGTAGTTTTAAGAGTTACAAATGTTTTCTTTTTTCTTCTCATTTCTCTTACCTTCACATTATTATAATGTATTCCACATATCTTTATTGACTTTTCTTATGTCTTGCTTATTTTACAGTGACCCAAGGCAAAAATAGATATAGGCACAAATTGAAAGGATCAAGAAATTATATTATAAGTTTATTTTTAAATAATCAATCATAGAATACTAGGTAACCCTATATAGCAGCTTTTATTTTATTTTTAATTTAAAATCACGTTTTGATTTATATTTATCATATCTTTCAAACATCATCCAGCTGTTCTGTCAGCTATTTCAGGCAACAGAGTTCCTGTTGTTCTGCTGCTTAAGCAAGTGTTAATGGACAGAAATTATTCCTAATTACTCTTTTTTTCCCCACTTCTTAGCCTGCTGTGTTGTTTGTGTTTTCATTAGCAATTGCTAAAGAGGGGAATTGGAGGAGATGAGAACTGAGAGATGCTCAATTATTGCAGTGGTTGAAAACTTCCTGAATTTGCCGAGAAATTTTTTAAAGTTAATTTAAGAAAAACAATTCATGTGATTTGATTACAATATTTAATTGCTTTCTCTTGTATCATATAATAATTAATTCCTCTTGTAAAAGTGCCTAACTTTCAATTCAGGAGGAGGTTAAGTATTGTAAGCATGTGGCTTATTTTATATGATGTTACAGGTTAAAATAGAACCTTGGCAGGAGTGAGGAGGCCTCAAATAAATAACCAATTTCATGATTATGCTTCTCATAACTTATGATTTTATTATAATAAGAAAAATGTATATTTGGATTCATATGATTAAATATTAGCTAATGGATATTAAAAGTTTGGTGCTGTACTATATATCTTTGAAAATTAATAAACTATATTTAATATTAAATCAAGCAACTTTTAAAAGTTTATTGTGTGTCCCTCCCACATTTACCTTCTAAAATCACAAATACAGGATATTGGATGACATTTTTTTAAATTATAAAAACAATGTACTTGGAAATAAAATTTTAGGAGTATAAAAGAGGTATATAAAATGAAAAGTAAAGTTCTTCTCCCTTCCAACCTCCAGTCTTAATTCTCATATCCTCTTCCCCATAACTTTTTTAGTTCTTTTGAGTGGTTGCTTCTCTTCTGTAAGCAATGTGCTTACACCTGTTTCTTAATTTATGTATTTTCCTTGTTGACTCAGGTTGTTGCTTTGAACCATTAGGAATTTGACTTCTTATACATTTCTCAATTTTGTTATCATGTTTCTTCCTCCATTATCTTAGTAATTCTCAGTATTATACTTTGAGCTATATTGATTGCGTTGTTAATTTTAAACAGTAACTGGTGGCTGCCCAGGATAGAACTAGGCCATTGAGGTTTCCGTTCTTCTCTCCTTCTCTGCCCCTTACTGCCTGGCTTCTCTCAGCTACACTCTTAGTTCTACAGTGTCAAAATGTAAGTTCTGTTCTTTTCCTATAACTGTTTTTCATGTTTTGTCTCTTGAATTTGAAAGTCGAAAACTAATAAATAGCACTTATAGTATTTAGGTGAATATTATTTGCCTAGTTTATCATGCCATGTGTTAAATGATCAGTTTTGGACAGGCTGTTCTCTGAACCCTCGGCATAGCCATCACTACGGGCTTCTTTTTATTGCCCGCCTGGATTCTTAGTTCTCCTCTTTTCTTAGATTCTTCGATGTCCTCTTTTTATTTTTCCTTTTTCACTGTTGACTGGTGTACATTTTCCAACAATTTTTACAGAAAATGCATGGGAGATTGATTCTGAGTCCATATATATCGAACTGTCTTTTTTTTGGAGGCGGCGGTTGAGGGGGATAGGGAGTGTCACCTTCTACTTAAATAACTTTAAAACATCTAATGTAGTAACTTTAAATGTAAATTACGGTGCAAGAATTGAAATTTCTATCATAAAGGAGTAAGTGGTTTTATAACAGTTTAAACATTTGTCATCTATACTTCCTGGCATATTTATTAGATCAACAGGAGAAAAGATTAAAAACAAATAGGAAAGGATAGGTATCTGGAAATTTTAAAAATTCTGTGGTTTTCTGAGGATGTGTATAATACAGAAATTTATAAAGAAATTTATTTTCTACACATTTTTATTGTTAGACATTTAAAAACTAAATCCCTCCTATTAATTTCCACTACCTTAAGAAATAGCTGTTTTTTTTTACATAATACCAATTTTTTCTTTTCTGAAAACGGTCTGTTTTGATTTATAGATGGTATGTGTGTGTATGTATGTGTGTGTATGTGTGTGTGTATGTGTGTGTATGTATGTGTATGTGTGTGTGTATGTGTGTATGTATGTGTGTATATATGTTTGTGTGTGTATGTGTATGTATGTGTGTGTGTGTGTGTGTATCTGTGTATATATATGTTTGTGTGTGTGTATGTATGTGTGTATATATATGTTTGTGTGTGTGTGTATTTACTATATTAATCCAGATACATTTAAGTTGTGATTCTGCAATGAAGTTTGGAGTTGTTTTATTTGTTATGAAATAGTGTCTTTGATCCTAATGAACATATGTGCAGACTTTGGTAGAATGTAATATCCTGTTATAATATTTATGGTTTTTAACTTTGACATGACTGAACTAAAATTGCATCAGAGAACATGTTTAAGTTAGAAAGAAACTATGGTTGCTGGCTGTATTTCTGTAATTTCTACATTACTATTTAAATCTTTAAGTTTTGTCTTCTGAAACTGGAATAGCCACTGTTAATTTTTTTTTTTAAGTCTAACATTTGAAAGTAAATTCTCTATACTCCTTGATAGAAAATTGGTCACTATGGCTGGTTCTTGGAGAGCACTAAAGCCATTTAATGCATTATAATTAGGTTCTAGGCCCTAATGCTCTGAATGGTACCGTGATGGCCTGAGGGAGTTAGCAAGACTCCCAAGACACCTAAATTGTTACTAGAGAATGCCTTGGCCATTAAGAATAATAGCACTCGGTTATGAAATAACCAAGTTCAGAGCTTTTTAAGAAAATTGAAATGCTAAGGCATGTATTATTTCTCTGTTGGTTAAATTAACCAGCTTCTATAATGTAGAGCTTCATATATTCACCAAACAAATGTTTGAGCCTCTTCAGAACTGCCTGAGGATTTTATGTCAGGTGAAGTAATGTCATGGGAAGGTAATTAGGCTTAGAAGCTACCTCACATTAAAGAGCAATAAAAATTTCTTTTGTTTGGTCTCTAAATAAATAAAAACGATTGTCTGTTTTCTTGTAATAACTATTGCCTGTACAGTGATTTTACAATTTAAAAAAATTAAAAATTGGAAAGTAAAAATTGAAATCAGAAGAGTTATATTGATATAGATACATTCTGGGATGAATCATTTACATGAATGATAAGAGAATTATTTTAAATGAAGCAGTTGAGACTTTTTAAAAGGCCAGCATTGCACTTTTCTTAAAATTATCATAATTTACATATATTTTATATACAGTAGTTTTCCTTATCAATGGAGGGTACATTCTAAGACTCCCAGTGGATGCCTGAAACCACAGTTAATATTGAACCCTATCTATACTGTTTTTTCCAACATACCTATATGTCGAAAACATACCTATAATAAACTTTACGAATTAGGCACAGTAAGAGATTAACGATAACTAATAATGGAATAGAACAATTCTGACAATATACTGTAACAAAAGTTATGTGAATTTGGTCACTTGTTTCAGAGTATTCTTTCTGAAGTCTTCGATATATAGGCTCAGATGCTTTCTGGGGTAACATGTTGCCATCATTTGAAACAACACTGTTCTCTGTTCATGTCTTCCAGACACAGATTTAATGCCTTTTGCATCTTAACTAAGCACTTGTTGTGCAGTATGGCATTAACTTTTGCAGTCTGAGATGCAGTTGCAAAAGTAACATAGATTTCTTTTTCCTGTTTCAGTTTCATGGATAGATTTGTTTTTATTCATTCATTCATTCATTTATTCATTCATTCATTTACGAGGCAACCCTTGGTTGACCTCACAGATTGCAAAGACCTTGTCAGCTTACAGTCCCTTATTTTTTATTTTTATTTTTTAATGCCTACAGCACTTGGTCTTCCTAGGTGGTCTCCCATCCAAGTACGGGCCAGGCCCGACCTTGCTTAGCTTCCGAGAGCAGACGAGATCGTAGATTTATTCTTACCATTGATTTAGCAATGTCAGTGTACAGTTTTTCTTATTAAGTTGAGAATTTTTACCTTTTCATTTAAAGGAAGCACTTTATAGCTACTCTTTGGTATATCCAAATTGCCAACATCACTACTCTTGCACTTTGGGAACGTTGTTAAGTAAAATAAACGTGACTTGAACACACGTGCTTTGATACAAATCAGTCTGATAACCAAAATGACTAACAGGTGGGAGGCATCTATAGCAAGGAAACGCTGGACAAAGAGGTGATTCATTGGACAGAGCAGAGTGGCAGGAGAATTTATCATGCTACTCAGAATGGTGAGCAATTTAAACTTACAAATTATTTTTTTCTGGAATTTTTCATTTAAATTTTTTGGACCATGGTTGACTGCAGATAACTGAAACCATAGAAGGGGAGAGACCATGGATAACAGGACCTGTATTGTCTTTCAAGGAAGGAAACATGGAAACCAAGTCTCTATGGCTTAAATTTTCATTTGCTAAATGAACACTTTTAGGGTTTCCGCAATTATTATTTTAAAAATAGGCAAATTAATAATGGTGTTTGATTTCCTTATTTTCTGTAATACAATTTAATACAGTCATTTAGGGGAAAAAATCGGGAATAGCATAGTAATCTTAAGGGAAAATATTCATGTTAACCCTTGTAACCAGAAAGAATGGAATGCAGTTTGCTTTCATGTGCGTGTTCTCTTTTGCACAGATATGGGCTAGCATGTCATCGTTGTCATAGCAAAACTCTAACATTTCTGAAAGAATTACTGTGTGCTAAGGAACTATGCTGAATGGTTCCTTTGGAATAGCAGTTTAGTGTTTATATAAACTCAAGCAAGATATGCTAGTGTTCTCCTTTTTTTTTTCTTTCAGATTAGGAAACTGAGGCTCTGGTGTGGGAGGTGGTTAGTAACTTGTCTAAAGCCTCACGGAGAGCCACCAGAATCCAGTTGGGCTCCAGAGCCCGTGCCCTTCAGCACTGCATTGCACTGCCCACCTGAAAAGTACCGGAGTGGTCAGATGTATTTGTGGCCTGGTACAGTGTTCCTTTCTGGGAGCGCTGACCATTTGCTCTTAATTTAGGCATCAGTGGGATAATTGTGATTAGAGGTCCCAATGAAAAGATGGCTCTTTTGATCTTCATTCCTTTGATCCCATTGTTATACCTTAATAGGTGTGGGTGTATAGGGATGGGGTATGGGAGGAGGCAGTTGAGGAACAGGGACAAATCGAATAAAATGTACTATAATTCAGAATAGAATTAAATTTCTGGGGATCTTTAGTCTCTGTTTTGAACCCTGACCTCTTTTTGTGTCTTTTAGGTTTCAGTCATATTTCTATGATCTGGTGAAAAGTAAGGGAGACCTAAATTGTAAAGTCCGTTCTTGTGTTCTTTAGTTATCTGACCTTGGAAAAGTCATAACCTCTCTAAACTTCAGTTTCTTCTCTAAAGTTGGTCCTCTGATCAGTAAATGTTCCCTAGGGTTCTTCCCATCTCTAAATTTTGGTGGTTCTAGGAGATATTTTTAATTCATTATTTTTTGCCTGTCTTCTTCTCAAGTAGAAAGATCTAAATTATCTACAAAGTTAGTGAAGTTTAAAGAAACACAAAGGATCATGAGATAGACTTCTTGAGGACATTGGCTCATTTTTGAGTACTTTAGCGTAGCTATGAAGTGATGGAGCTGGAACTTCAGTGAAAGTCTGTCTGACCCAAAGCCTGAGCTTTAGCCCCTTCATTATAGGCTTCATATTAAAATTAGAGTAGAAAAATATTTGAATTTCTATTATGAGCAAGACAACCAGATGGTTTTTATTTTATTGGTCATGTAATATTTTTTCACAAAATGATAATGAACATATAAATTTCTGGAAAAATTTTACCAAGTCTCTTCTGAGAGGCTTTTCTGATAAAATACACATGCCTCTATATAGAATTCGTTTGGTATTACTTATTTAGAAGTGTGTTAATTTCTATTTTTCATGTGTTGATAGTAGAATTTGTGGGAAAGGAAAATGGAGAAGGAAAGACAGCTGAAATGAAGGATACTGTTCAGTAGTCTATGTACTCTTAAACATAGATTTGCAGAACAGGGTTGAAAACATAAAAATCTTTTAGAGATCCTGAGTAAGCACAAACTATTAAAACAATTCTCTGAGCTGGAACCTCTACGTGTGATGCAGAAAATACACTGAGTGCTCTGGAAAGGAACTGTTGTTTCTTCCGCATGTTTATAAAATGTCATTAAAAGCATATGTTCTTGCTTCCCCAGATTTTGTTAGAGGCCAATGTATACATGATTAGTTCTCTGAGAGCAGCATCTGTGCTAGTGGAATGAGAGTTTTGTGCATTTGCGTCACTTCCTTTGGTAACAGCTATTGAATTGAAAACTCCTTTTTATTTTTTTACCCTCTTCTGACAAAATTTCAAGCATGAAACCATTGCCTAGTGTCTTGGGGTTTTTGTTTGTTTGTTTTAAATAATACACGCAAAGAGATATGGCACTACATTTATGTTACTAGTTTTTATCTAAAAATAAAAATGATAAGTCCAGCTGATTATATGCTCTCCTCATTTCATTATATGGTTTGGTGGAAATAATCCAGATAAAAATGGCATTTTAGTTTTTTTCTTTAGATCTTCCTCGTGGAAGTACAGGTGGTTCTCAAGTTGAGCATGTGAGTGGGAGGTTAGAAATGGGAATGTTATGGTTTGATAAAACTCAGTGGGCGATTCTGATAAGTTCCTCCAAATTGAGAACCATTCCATTAATCTTTTTTTACTAGTTGGATATTCTAATCTTGGATGTAGAATATTTGATAACAATTTCGATATGCATTTAGTTGGGAGATGTAGTTTCTATTTCCTGACAGATTTCCATGTGTTAATGCATTGTGACCATATTTTCCTGAAAGTCCTTGAACATATTCATAATAACTACTTTAAAATCCTTGTTTGCATGGGTCACCTCAGGATTGATTTCTCTTGACTCTTTTTCCTCTTGATTAGGAGTCTCAGAAATATTCCAATATGTACAATAAATCCAATATGTACAATGGTCATCTGTGACAGGAATTTGTTCCATATTGAGTATGCAGTGTGCTTACCTTTTTGAGTATTTTGGTTTTCTTTTTTTTTTTTATAAGTTATCTATCTTGTTACGGGATAACTTGAGAAATGTGTTGAAACATGAATTCATTGCCTCATCTTTATCAGAAGTTTCTGTTTTCTGTAAAGCAAAATGCTTTAGATAGCTTAGCATTCTTTTTAATTGCTATTAATTTGGTTAATATACTTGAACTGAGTGAAAGACTTATTTCAGAAATAAAAGTAGTTTTATTTATATATTCCCTCTGTTCCAAATGTTTTAAAAAATGGTTATTTAATTTAAGCATGCTAGAAATGAAAACTTTGTAGGAACTAAATTGTAATAATATTAAAAGTAAAGGCAAATATGTCTTTCTTTAAATAAGAAATTAATTTAAAATTCACTTGAGGCTTATCTTTACCATAAAGAAAAAAAGTTTATAGAAAAAGGTTATGAATTTGTATGTGTGTCTATGTATGTCCAGATGCCTGTTACATTAAGTGCTTATTTACAGTGTTCATATCTATTTCTAGCTACATTGATTTTTCAGTAGAGTTATGCACATTAAAAATACAGTAACTGTCAACATTAATGAAAATATTTTAATAATTTTCTAAGTCATTAATTCATATTTATTGATTTATTTTTTTAGAGATAAAGCATAAAGATATAAAGATAAAGGCTATAGGTTTGCCTCTGGGTATAACTTTGGCAGCATCACATGGACAAGGTTTTAGGGGATTGAAGGGCTGATAACTAATATTTGTTAAAATTTACCTTTAATTTTTTTAGGTGATTTTCATATATTACTTAATTTTCACAACAACCTTGATTTCTTTTTCTTCATTTTATATTTGAAGAAACAGACCATGTATTGTATTTTCCCAGGCTGACACAATATATGAGTGCCGGAACTGGAATTTGAACTTAGTGCTATCTAATTCCAAACAGGATGTTTTTTATTAAGTGAGAGTGTGTTTTCCTTTTTTGGTTTGTTTTTAAATTTTTTAATTCTATATCTAGTTTAAGGGACTGGATATAGTTCTTTTTTGGTGGGTTGGAGAGTCATTTAAAATTTTTTATTGTTAATCTTGAGATTTACTGTATTGTACTTACTGAATATGTTGTCATGCTTTTCTCATGCTTCAAATTAATGTTTTCTTAGTTTTAGTACATAATCATTTTTAAAATTCATTGTTTTAATATGTCTCTATATTAAAAAGATCTCATACTTTAGATCTCTCTCATATTGTTCATAGGTCGCATATATAAAATTAATCTTGTCAACTTGAATTTTACCTCATTTACATTATTACTATTGGCCTATTTGGCAAAAAAATAGAATATTGTCTTAAAGTATGTTTGATTTCGAAATCCGGATAAAATTGAGGTCTTGGCAGACACACATGACTAGAAACTACCCCTAGTGTGAGAGAGTGTATTTTTTATATAAAAAGAATAGGAAGAAAATTCACAAACAATTTTTATTTCCCTTAGTACATCACAATCTGTGACATTCTCTTAGGTTTTAGAAACAACTGAGTTGGTTTATACTTAAAAGAAACTTGATTACATAAAAGGCGTACACTATCCCTGATGAAGAAAAAGGGTGTTATAAAGAATAGAAAGTGTTATGATCCTCTCATATCTACAGAGATAGAATCATAGGCTTTGACTAAGATAGATTAATTTCTTTGCTTTTATAAATTCCTTATTCAAAATTAGTTAATAAAAATAGTAAACGGAGAGCTCTGGACTTGGGAAAACCAAATTGACCTTTAAAATTTGTTACTATATTCCATTATTATCTTCTGTTTTGCCCTTTTAGCTAATTTAATAAATTTATAAAATTTCCAATGGATTTCTTTAGAACTTTGATTATTTATAAATCTGTCTTTAATTTTAATATAAATATTCTCTTGAGACTGTAATCTTTGTTGATCAAACTTTCAAAGTTGAAAATAGCTCTGTAATAAAGTAAATCGTGACTATACACTGTCAGAAATTGATAACTTTTATGAAGCCTTTTAAAAAAAACTCAGGTGATAACATATTTAGGTGACTGCTTTTATTTAATGTTACAGACTAGTCTTTTTTTAGCCTTTGATACTTTAAGTTTTATTTAAGCTTCATCTTTACTAGTTTTTGTTGTTTTTACTCTTTTCTTTTATTGATAATTCCTCTTAGTTCTACTTTCTACAGATACCCCAAATTGACCATTTGTCACCACCTCATACAACTGCTTTTATCTAAGCCTTCATCGATGTCACCTGTGTGGATCCTCTCGGTAGCCTCTTATTGAATTTTCTGCTTCCACTTCTTTCTCTACACAACAGATAGAGAAATCTTCCTAAAACATGTGCTCCTCTGCCCAGAACCCTCTAATGCAGGGGTCCCCAATCCTTGGGCCATGAACCGGTACTTGTCCATGGCCTGTTAGGAACTGGGCCACACAGCAGGAGGTGAGCGGCAGGCGAGCAAGTGAAGCTTCATCTGTTTGCAGCTACTCTCCAGCGCTAGCATCACCACCTCAGCTCCATCTCAGATCATCAGGCATTAGATTCTCATAGGAGCACCGGTCCCTGGTACCAAAAAGGTTAGGAACCGCTGCTCTAATGGTTTCCCATCTCAAAGTAAAAGGCAAAGTCTTGGTATGGCCCTAAGTGTCATATGTGACTGGCCTATGACTGCTTCTCTGATCTCATCTTCTAACATGCTCTTCCTTCACTCTGCTCTAAACACAGGGCTTTCTTACTGTATTCTTCATATTTTAGAATATTAGTACTAACCAACTTCCTCCCAAGATGGCTCTTTTAGATATTTGAATGAGTTGTTCTCATATCTCATCCAAGAATTTACTAAAATACAATTTATCAGAGACTGCCCCTGAACTCTCATATTTAAATTCCTCTTCCCACCTCACTTGCAGATCAGTCTACATGCATAATTGTAGATTTTTTGTCTTTTTCTCATCTTTAAAGTTTTCTTATCTATGCCTCATTTAACAGCAGATATTTTTAGCAACCTATTTTATTGAATTCCTTCAAAACATTCAAATTAATTTTATAGAAACAAAATCTCTTTTATACTGATAAAACCACTACCTTATATAATGTTTTATTAAATCTCATAATTATAACAAAAGATGCAATTGGCATAAATGCTTTGGAAATAAATACTTGATGCTTGCAAAAGCTGAAATTTAACTGGTTTCCAGTTAAGTGTGGATTTTATTTTAGAGTAGTGTACCAGATTCAGCATACAGACTATTCTAGATATCAATTAGAATATTTTAAAGGAAGTCTATTAACTGTCTAGGGAATTGATCAAGTAGATCTCAATGAAAAGTTTGATTTGTAATTTAAAACAAATAAATTTATATAAAAGAGCTCTTCTAGATTATTCTTTTATTGTTGGACTAGTTCATTTTGAAAATAAGCTATATAACTATCCATATTAGAAATTTTACTGTAAGTTAATTTCCAAGAGTGGGAATGACCACTGCAGAATTGCTGCCTAACATATATTGTAAAAAATATATCTAATGAGAAAATTCCGGGAATGGATAATAGTGATCTTTGCACAACATGTAGACATACTGAATTCCACTGAATTATATACTTAAAAATGGTAAATTTTGTTATTTATATTTTACCACAATAAAAGAAAATGAAAATAAAATGTATCTACACTTGTATTCTTTTAGTGTAAATAAAACCTGTGACAATATTACAGTGCAGTATAGAAGAAAAAGCGGAATTGGGGGTATTAGAAGACTCGTATTTATATAACACAGTAGTACCCCCTTATCCATGGTTTCACTTGCACATTTTCAGTTACCTGAGGTCTACCACAGTCCAAAAATATTAAATAGAAAATTCTGGAATTTAGCAATGTATAAGTTTTAAGCTGTGTGCTGTTCAGCATAATGAAATCTGCACCATCACACACCATCCTGCCCAGGACGTGAATCACCCATTTGTCCAGTGTCTCCATGCTGTATGTATATGTGCTACCCACTCTCAGTTACCAGATTGGTTATCAGATGTTTTGAGAGAGAGAGAGAGAGACCATGCTCACATAACTTTTATTACAGTATATTGTTATAATTGTTCTATTTTATAATTAGTTGTTGTTTTTAATATGTTACTGTGCCTAATTTATAAATTAAATTTTATCATAGGTGTGTCTGTATAGGTAAAACAAAAACATGATAGATAGAGGATTTGGTACTACCAGTGCTTTTAGGCATGCACTGGGGTCTTGAGAGGTATCCTACAATGATGGGGTGTGAGAGGACTCCTGTACTAGCTCTACCATGATTGAGTTGGATCAATTTTGGCAAATCTTTTACATTTTCTTAGCTGTAGTTGTCTTATGTTTCATATGAATGTGCTGATTCTTCTCAACTCTCAAGAGTTTTATGAGGAACAAGCAAGTTTATTTATATAAAAGTCTTTTATAAACTCTAAAGCAGTTTATAAATTTTAGGTAGAATTTTGCATATTTTCAGAACTAATTATTGATATTGCTTATAAGATTTTGGCTTGAGGCATTTGCTCTTAAGGTTTTAAAGATGTTTAAATTGCTTATTTAATTTTTTTTTTGTTTTTCTTTGTGAAAATGCAGCTTTTTTTTTTTCAGGATATAATTAATGAATTAAGAATGAAAACGTTTAGCTTGTATTTGGAGAGTTCCACTTCTTACTGGCATTATTAAGTTTTCTGGTTTTTATTATTAATGTCTTAGCTTAACAGGTCCTGTTTGTAACATCTGCCGAGAGAGCCTCCTAAGCTGAGATAGATAACTTTGCTTTTCCTTTCTTATTTGAAGTCAGTGAATTAAAAAGTTATCCAAAAAAAAGTTTATACATAGGACAGAGAATGGCAGATTGGGTAAGGTACAATGATGAGGTCATAAATCAGATTTAAGTTATAGAAACTTATTTATTTAAAGTGCCTTTGTGGTTGCTTACCTTAAGTGAACTAAATTTTTTTTTCCCTCTGAATCAGAAAACAGTGAGTTGGAGGAACTTAGTATTAGTTAATTTACAGATTTTTTTTTTAAATTTTAGCAAAAATAGAGATAGGACGTAAGAAAATGAGCAATAGAAAGCTCACCTTGTAAAGAAGCTCTTTTAATAAGATAAGCAGAAAAAATAATCAGAATTTGAAGAGAAAACAACATGTATTAGGTGAAATATTTATTAAGTGTCCTATTTGGGGTTTTACAAAGACTTAAGAACTATAATACCGTGTGCAATACTAAAAAGAATTCATTATGTTAAACATCTTCCATCATTTTATTCAATAAATATGTATTGACTATGATTAATAGAGCAAGTAGCCTGTGTTCGGTTTCAAGTGATTGTTTTTCCCCTTAGTTGTAACGTTTCTGCTCTTTGCTCCAGAATTACTTTAGTTAGATCTGTGTCATTGACATATTAATTTGAGTGCCGTTAGGTTGCATATTCACTCAATCTTGTGTCTGCCGTGGTCTCTGTCATTCCTATGGTCTCTGCCTTATCTCTCTCCCGCCTCCCCAGTTTCACTTATGTGAAACATCTGGCCTCTGGAGGCATATGTAACTCTTTCTAAACCTTTACTTAACAGGCAAAAGGCAGGCATAAAAAGCAAAAGGATAATTCCTGTCTGTTTAACCCATGCCTGCAAAATGCTTACCTTATCCTGTTGTGAGGTAGTCCCACAAGGCTTGGATGAGCAAGTCTGAAACTGTTATGATCTTTAAATCGTCTTATGCATGGTGTCTTCTTCTGTTTTTAGTTATAACTTTCTAATTCTTTAAGTGCTACCAAGTCTGTCATTTGCCGTAATATATGATGCATAAAGGACTATATGCTAAATTAAGCCTTAAGCCACAGTGTGGTGGAGAGTAAAGACTTCTAGTTTTGTCTAGTTATTTCTTATACTTTTTGAATAGATACCTATTGGAAAGGATACATTCTTTGGGGACCTTTTAGGGGAGTGGTCTATTAATACAGTAATAGTTTCAATTATATTTAAATGAATGTCCTCAAAATGTATTGGTTAAGCTGTTTACATGGTAATAGAACTTTAAAAAATAAGTCCTGTGTATGATTATATATTTTGAAATTAAAATCTCTGAACCACCCAGGTATTACCCTTTTTAAAATTGCCTTGTCCTCATTCTCTTTCTTGCTCTGCCTTGTTTTCCTTCATAGGACACTTTGCACTTAACATCTTATGTATGTTTCTTTATTCGTTGTCTGTCTTTTTCAGCTGTGTACACCATGAGAGCAGAGACTCATTTTGCTCACTGTTCTGTTTCACTCTTTAGAACAGTGTCTGACACATAATGAAAGAGAGACTGACTAAATATTTGGTATATATGTGCATGAAACCCTTCTCATCCAACCTTAGCATGTTCTCTTCTAGGTACTGCCCTCTCCATTCTATGATCAGTGTTCCTTTAGCTTAATATTTCTAAAGCACTGATCCTGATGTAACTTCCCATCCTCTAAGTAGTCCATTGCACATACCTCTGAGCTCCTTTAGGAAAAAGAACTTTGTTGTCCTTCGTTGTGTTGTCTTCATCTGCTTATCTGCTGTAGCTAACAATGTCTGAAGGTACTCAAGAATTGTTTGTAGAGTGAAGGACTGATATTTTACATATGCAAAGCCAGAAGTCCAGAGGCGATAGGGCACATGTTGATGATTATGCTGCTAGTTAGCAGCCTAGGACCAGACCCCATGTTTTCTGGCTCCCTCAGTCCAGTGCTGTACTACTCATAGGAATGAATTTTGATTTTTAACAGAAAGTCTTTTTGTTTCTTCACTTACAGATATTGATGATGTTATGAAGTACAAACCAGGTTATTTGGAAGCTACACTTAATTGGTTTAGATTATATAAGGTGCCAGAAGGAAAACCAGAAAACCAGTTTGCTTTTGATGGAGAATTCAAAAACAAGGTGAAGATGATAATCTTATTTTAAAATGTCCTTCATGATATTTGTACTTTTTCACTTTAGGGGTTTCTTAAATGAGTATTTGTACATAGCATGATGACAAAGTGCTTTGTAGTGATATTTAAGGGCACTATTTTATCACTTTTATTTAAAAAAGTTTTCAGGAGATCTCAGTGAATCCATAAGGCCATAAATATAAA